>NW_028322097.1:172500-177500 GCF_057628025.1 Oncorhynchus mykiss
ATTACTATGAAGAAGGGTGTTGTATACTGTAGATAGTATTACTATGAAGGAGGGTGTTGTATACTGTAGATAGTATTACTATGAAGGAGGGCATTGTATACTGTAGATAGTATTACTATGAAGGAGAAGAAGGGTATTGTATACTGTAGATAGTATTACTATGAAGGAGAAGGAGGGTGTTGTATACTGTATATAGTATTACTATGAAGGAGAAGAAGGGTATTGTATACTGTAGATAGTATTACTATGAAGGAGAAGGAGGGTGTTGTATACTGTATATAGTATTACTATGAAGGAGAAGGAGGGTGTTGTATACTGTAGATAGTATTACTATGAAGGAGAAGGAGGGTATTGTATACTGTAGATAGTATTACTATGAAGGAGAAGGAGGGTGTTGTATACTGTAGATAGTATTACTATGAAGGAGAAGGTGGGTATTGTATACTGTAGATAGTATTACTATGAAGGAGGGTGTTGTATACTGTATATAGTATTACTATGAAGGAGGGTATTGTATACTGTATATAGTATTACTATGAAGGAGGGTATTGTATACTGTAGATAGTATTACTATGAAGGAGGGTGTTGTATACTGTAGATAGTATTACTATGAAGGAGGGTATTGTATGCTGTAGATATTATTACTATGAAGGAGGGTATTGTATACTGTAGATAGTATTACTATGAAGGAGGGTATTGTATACTGTAGATAGTATTACTATGAAGGAGGGTATTGTATACTGTAGATAGTATTACTATAAAGGAGGGTATTGTATACTGTATATAGTATTACTATGAAGGAGAAGGAGGGTGTTGTATACTGTATATAGTATTACTATGAAGGAGGGTGTTGTATACTGTAGATAGTATTACTATGAAGGAGAAGGAGGGTATTGTATACTGTAGATAGTATTACTATGAAGGAGAAGGAGGGTATTGTATACTGTAGATAGTATTACTATGAAGGAGGATGTTGCATACTGTAGATAGTATTACTATAAAGGAGGGTATTGTATACTGTATATAGTATTACTATAAAGGAGGGTGTTGTATACTGTATATAGTATTACTATGAAGGAGGCTGTTAATGGACACACGTCTTGTTATCTTTCTAGAGGAAACTAACAGTTCTCTCTTTAGGTTTTATATGGAGAAAGCATGTACATGTATTCCGTTTAGGATTACACAGGCAGGCCTTGGGAGCGTGTTCTTCCCTAATTGGTCTTTTGACCAATCAGATCAGGTCTGAGAAATATCTGATGTGAAACGACAGGATGTGATTGGTCAAAAGACCAATTATTGGAAAAACGTATCAGAATTGTGCTGCCAGCCGTATAAACCTGTTTTACACTTAAAGTTTGTTCTGTGAGTAGAAGTTCCTGTTCAGTGTTTCTTCTTCTAACCAGGAAGTGGAACACTACGTTCCTTTATTGCTTATCTGATTGGTGTTGGAGAATAGCTTACTGCTCAGCCTGATTGATTGGTGTTGGAGAATAGTTTACTGCTCAGCCTGATTGATTGGTGTTGGAGAATAGTTTACTGCTCAGCCTGATTGATTGGTGTTGGAGAATAGCTTACTGCTCAGCCTGATTGATTGGTGTTGGAGAATAGTTTACTGCTCAGCCTGATTGATTGGTGTTGGAGAATAGTTTACTGCTCAGCCTGATTGATTGGTGTTGGAGAATAGTTTACTGCTCAGCCTGATTGATTGGTGTTGGAGAATAGCTTACTGCTCAGCCTGATTAATTGATTGATTGGTGTTGGAGAATAGTTTACTGCTCAGCCTGATTGATTGGTGTTGGAGAATAGCTTACTGCTCAGCCTGATTGACTGATTTTAGAGAATAGCTTACTGCTCAGCCTGATTAATTGATTGATTGGTGTTGGAGAATAGCTTACTGCTCAGCCTGATTGATTGGTGTTGGAGAATAGCTTACTGCTCAGCCTGATTGATTGGTGTTGGAGAATAGCTTACTGCTCAGCCTGATTGACTGATTTTAGAGAATAGCTTACTGCTCAGCCTGATTAATTGATTGATTGGTGTTGGAGAATAGCTTACTGCTCAGCCTGATTGATTGGTGTTATAGAATATCTTACTGCTCAGCCTGATTGATTGATTGATTGGTGTTATAGAATAGCTTACTGCTCAGCCTGATTGATTGGTGTTGGAGAATAGCTTACTGCTCAGCCTGATTGATTGGTGTTATAGAATAGCTTACTGCTCAGCCTGATTGATTGGTGTTGGAGAATAGCTTACTGCTCAGCCTGATTGATTGGTGTTGGAGAATAGTTTACTGCTCATCCTGATTGATTGAAGTACTTATTGTTGTTTACTCTTATAGTGGAATAATGAGAATCTGTGACACACAGAGTTGAGTATTTCTCATGTTCATTGGAGCAAATGTCACTACGGTGTGACTGAATGGGTGAATGAAACAGTTTAATACGTCTAGTTTTGTTTTCCAAACTCGTTGTCAGATCAATGCGTAGAGAAAATGTTCAGAAAGTCAATGACCGCCTGCTGTGTTCCCTTACACTACACACCACACTAGCACCACGAAAGAAAACACCTACACACACCCTCTAACAAGCTCGTCTGCGCCTGTCGGCCTCCTCAGGGCTTTGCGTGGGTGGCGGGAAAGATCCTGCTCTCTGATTGGTTGGCAGCGTGATGCTGCCTGCTATACTGCTAGAGTGGCAAGGAAGAGAAGGTGAACCCTTTGGAATTACCTTACCACTGGCTATCCCTCCCTCCCTGTCCCTCCCTCCCTCCCTCCCTCCCTCCCTCCCTCCCTCCCTGTCCACTGGCTATCCCTCCCTCCCTCCCTCCCTGTCCCTCCCTCCCTCCCTCCCTCCCTCCCTCCCTCCCTCCCTCCCTCCCTCCCTCCCTCCCTCCCTCCCTCCCTCCCTCCCTCCCTCCCTCCCTCCCTGTCCCTCCCTCCCTCCCTCCCTCCCTCCCTCCCTCCCTCCCTCCCTCCCAAATCCCTCCCTCCCTCCCTGTCCACTGGCTATCCCTCCCTCCCTGTCCCTCCCTCCCTCCCTCCCTCCCTCCCAAATCCCTCCCTCCCTCCCTGTCCACTGGCTATCCCTCCCTCCCTCCCTGTCCCTCCCTCCCTCCCTCCCTGTCCCTCCCTCCCTGTCCAGTGGGTTGTGCCTTAAGACTCTAGACATGTGTCATGTCTGCTGTATCCTTGTCACTCTACCCCGCCCTTACTCCTACTTCCTCAGATGGCCCCTCGATCGCCTTCCCTCTCTTCATCATCAACCCTCCCTCACCCCTTACCCTCCCTCTGCCTCGCAGTCCTTAAGATTATTGTCATATCCACTGTATCGCTGTCTGTTTCCCTCCACAACCACCTACTCACCCATCCCTCGTCCCTCAGGCCTCATTTCCTGGCCACTCCGGGACGATAAAGAAGCAGGACGCCGCTGTCGGCCTGCTGATACTCTAGCTGCATTATTTTCTGTGTCACTGCCCTCCAGATCTAGCAGGATGATGGAAGTGTGGAGAGGACCCAGGCTGTCCAAAACGGAAAGCACTCCTCTCTCTCTCTCTCTTGTCCTCCAGAGTGATTGGCCGCGACCAGCCTTGCGCCAAATGTCACGATGCATAATATAGAGTTGTAGACCAAAGAGAGAGAGAGATTCTATCTAAGATATGGGCCCGCAGGCTTTCTGCAGTGTAGGATGAGAGAGAGAGAGAGGAGGGTGACTACACACAGGATCTCTGATATGGGCCCTCAGGCTGTCTGCAGTGTAGGATGAGAGAGAGAGAGAGAGAGAGAGATAGAGAGAGAGAGAGAGAGAGAGAGAGAGAGAGAGAGAGAGAGAGAGAGAGAGAGAGAGAGAGAGAGAGAAAATGGTGACAATATACAGTGTCTCTGATAGGGGCCCTCAAGCACTTTGTAGTATCACTTTGCTTAGTCTGTCTAACCCTGACTTGACCCAGTCCTACAGTAGAGGAGACTGTCTCCCTGACTTGACCCAGTCCTACAGTAGTTACAGTAGAGGAGAGTATCTCCCTTACTTGACCCAGTCCTACAGTAGAGGAGACTGTCTCCCTGACTTGACCCAGTCCTACAGTAGAGGAGACTGTCTGCCTGACTTGACCCAGTCCTACAGTAGTTATAGTAGAGGAGACTGACTCCCTGACTTGACCCAGTCCTACACTAGAGGAGACTGTCTCCCTGACTTGACCCAGTCCTACAGTAGTTATAGTAGAGGAGAGTATCTCCCTTACTTGACCCAGTCCTACAGTAGAGGAGACTGTCTCCCTGACTTGACCCAGTCCTACAGTAGAGGAGACTGACTCCCTGACTTGACCCAGTCCTACAGTAGTTATAGTAGAGGAGACTGTCTCCCTGACTTGACCCAGTCCTACAGTAGAGGAGACTGTCACCCTGACTTGACCCAGTCCTACAGTAGAGGAGATTGTCTCCCTGACTTGACCCAGTCCTACAGTAGAGGAGACTATCACCCTGACTTGACCCAGTCCTACAGTAGAGGAGATTGTCTCCCTGACTTGACCCAGTCCTACAGTAGAGGAGACTGTCTCCCTGACTTGACCCAGTCCTACAGTAGAGGAGACTGTCTCCCTGACTTGACCCAGTCCTACAGTAGAGGAGACTGTCTCCCTGACTTGACCCAGTCCTACAGTAGAGGAGACTGTCTCCCTGACTTGACCCAGTCCTACAGTAGAGGAGACTGTCTCCCTGACTTGACCCAGTCCTACAGTAGTTATAGTAGAGGAGACTGACTTCCTGACTTGACCCAGCCCTACAGTAGAGGAGACTGATTCCCTGACTTGACCCAGTCCTACAGTAGAGGAGACTGTCTCCCTGACTTGACCCAGTCCTACAGTAGAGGAGACTGTCATCCTGACTTGACCCAGTCCTACAGTAGTTATAGAGGAGACTGGCTCCCTTACTTGACCCAGTCCTACAGTAGAGGAGACTGACTCCCTGACTTGACCCAGTCCTACAGTAGAGGAGACTGTCTCCC
>NW_028322097.1:182500-212500 GCF_057628025.1 Oncorhynchus mykiss
CCCTCCTCTGTCAGTAGGAGTGAGTCGGTCAGGGAGTAGTAATGTTGGATCATTTCCCCTCCTCTGTCAGTAGGAGTGAGTCGGTCAGGGAGTAGTAATGTTGGATCATTTCCCCTCCTCTGTCAGTAGGAGTGAGTCGGTCAGGGAGTAGTAATGTTGGATCATTCCCCCTCCTCTGTCAGTAGGAGTGAGTCGGTCAGGGAGTAGTAATGTTGGATCATTTCCCTCCTCTGTCAGTAGGAGTGAGTCGGTCAGGGAGTAGTAATGTTGGATCATTCCCCTCCTCTGTCAGTAGGAGTGAGTCGGTCAGGGAGTAGTAATGTTGGATCATTTCCCCTCCTCTGTCAGTAGGAGTGAGTCGGTCAGGGAGTAGTAATGTTGGATCATTTCCCCTCCTCTGTCAGTAGGAGTGAGTCGGTCAGGGAGTAGTAATGTTGGATCATTTCCCCTCCTCTGTCAGTAGGAGTGAGTCGGTCAGGGAGTAGTAATGTTGGATCATTCCCCCTCCTCTGTCAGTAGGAGTGAGTCGGTCAGGGAGTAGTAATGTTGGATCATTTCCCCTCCTCTGTCAGTAGGAGTGAGTCGGTCAGGGAGTAGTAATGTTGGATCATTTCCCCTCCTCTGTCAGTAGGAGTGAGTCGGTCAGGGAGTAGTAATGTTGGATCATTCCCCCTCCTCTGTCAGTAGGAGTGAGTCGGTCAGGGAGTAGTAATGTTGGATCATTCCCCTCCTCTGTCAGTAGGAGTGAGTCGGTCAGGGAGTAGTAATGTTGGATCATTCCCCTCCTCTGTCAGTAGGAGTGAGTCGGTCAGGGAGTAGTAATGTTGGATCATTCCCCCTCCTCTGTCAGTAGGAGTGAGTCGGTCAGGGAGTAGTAATGTTGGATCATTTCCCCTCCTCTGTCAGTAGGAGTGAGTCGGTCAGGGAGTAGTAATGTTGGATCATTCCCCCTCCTCTGTCAGTAGGAGTGAGTCGGTCAGGGAGTAGTAATGTTGGATCATTTCCCCTCCTCTGTCAGTAGGAGTGAGTCGGTCAGGGAGTAGTAATGTTGGATCATTTCCCCTCCTCTGTCAGTAGGAGTGAGTCGGTCAGGGAGTAGTAATGTTGGATCATTCCCCCTCCTCTGTCAGTAGGAGTGAGTCGGTCAGGGAGTAGTAATGTTGGATCATTTCCCCTCCTCTGTCAGTAGGAGTGAGTCGGTCAGGGAGTAGTAATGTTGGATCATTTCCCCTCCTCTGTCAGTAGGAGTGAGTCGGTCAGGGAGTAGTAATGTTGGATCATTTCCCCTCCTCTGTCAGTAGGAGTGAGTCGGTCAGGGAGTAGTGATGTTGGATCATTCCCCCTCCTCTGTCAGTAGGAGTGAGTCGGTCAGGGAGTAGTAATGTTGGATCATTCCCCTCCTCTGTCAGTAGGAGTGAGTCGGTCAGGGAGTAGTAATGTTGGATCATTCCCCCTCTGTCAGTAGGAGTGAGTCGGTCAGGGAGTAGTGATGTTGGATCATTCCCCCTCCTCTGTCAGTAGGAGTGAGTCGGTCAGGGAGTAGTAATGTTGGATCATTCTCCCTCCTCTGTCAGTAGGAGTGAGTCGGTCAGGGAGTAGTAATGTTGGATCATTTCCCCTCCTCTGTCAGTAGGAGTGAGTCGGTCAGGGAGTAGTAATGTTGGATCATTCCCCTCTGTCAGTAGGAGTGAGTCGGTCAGGGAGTAGTAATGTTGGATCATTTCCCCTCCTCTGTCAGTAGGAGTGAGTCGGTCAGGGAGTAGTAATGTTGGATCATTCCCCTCCTCTGTCAGTAGGAGTGAGTCGGTCAGGGAGTAGTAATGTTGGATCATTCCCCTCTGTCAGTAGGAGTGAGTCGGTCAGGGAGTAGTAATGTTGGATCATTTCCCCTCCTCTGTCAGTAGGAGTGAGTCGGTCAGGGAGTAGTAATGTTGGATCATTCCCCCTCCTCTGTCAGTAGGAGTGAGTCGGTCAGGGAGTAGTAATGTTGGATCATTCCCCCTCCTCTGTCAGTAGGAGTGAGTCGGTCGGGGAGTAGTAATGTTGGATCATTCCCCCTCCTCTGTCAGTAGGAGTGAGTCGGTCAGGGAGTAGTAATGTTGGATCATTTCCCCTCCTCTGTCAGTAGGAGTGAGTCGGTCAGGGAGTAGTAATGTTGGATCATTCCCCTCCTCTGTCAGTAGGAGTGAGTCGGTCAGGGAGTAGTAATGTTGGATCATTCTCCCTCCTCTGTCAGTAGGAGTGAGTCGGTCAGGGAGTAGTAATGTTGGATCATTTCCCATCCTCTGTCAGTAGGAGTGAGTCGGTCGGGGAGTAGTAATGTTGGCTCATTCCCCCTCCTCTGTCAGTAGGAGTGAGTCGGTCAGGGAGTAGTAATGTTGGATCATTTCCCCTCCTCTGTCAGTAGGAGTGAGTCGGTCAGGGAGTAGTAATGTTGGATCATTCCCCCTCCTCTGTCAGTAGGAGTGAGTCGGTCAGGGAGTAGTAATGTTGGATCATTTCCCCTCCTCTGTCAGTAGGAGTGAGTCGGTCAGGGAGTAGTAATGTTGGATCATTCCCCCTCCTCTGTCAGTAGGAGTGAGTCGGTCAGGGAGTAGTAATGTTGGATCATTCCCCTCCTCTGTCAGTAGGAGTGAGTCGGTCAGGGAGTAGTAATGTTGGATCATTCCCCCTCCTCTGTCAGTAGGAGTGAGTCGGTCAGGGAGTAGTAATGTTGGATCATTCCCCCTCCTCTGTCAGTAGGAGTGAGTCGGTCAGGGAGTAGTAATGTTGGATCATTCCCCTCCTCTGTCAGTAGGAGTGAGTCGGTCAGGGAGTAGTAATGTTGGATCATTCCCCCTCCTCTGTCAGTAGGAGTGAGTCGGTCAGGGAGTAGTAATGTTGGATCATTCCCCCTCCTCTGTCAGTAGGAGTGAGTCGGTCAGGGAGTAGTAGTGTTGGATCATTTCCCCTCCTCTGTCAGTAGGAGTGAGTCGGTCAGGGAGTAGTGATGTTGGATCATTCCCCCTCTGTCAGTAGGAGTGAGTCGGTCAGGGAGTAGTAATGTTGGATCATTCCCCCTCCTCTGTCAGTAGGAGTGAGTCGGTCAGGGAGTAGTAATGTTGGATCATTCCCCCTCCTCTGTCAGTAGGAGTGAGTCGGTCAGGGAGTAGTAATGTTGGATCATTTCCCCTCCTCTGTCAGTAGGAGTGAGTCGGTCAGGGAGTAGTAATGTTGGATCATTTCCCCTCCTCTGTCAGTAGGAGTGAGTCGGTCAGGGAGTAGTAATGTTGGATCATTTCCCCTCCTCTGTCAGTAGGAGTGAGTCGGTCAGGGAGTAGTAATGTTGGATCATTCCCCCTCCTCTGTCAGTAGGAGTGAGTCGGTCAGGGAGTAGTGATGTTGGATCATTCCCCCTCTGTCAGTAGGAGTGAGTCGGTCAGGGAGTAGTAATGTTGGATCATTCCCCCTCCTCTGTCAGTAGGAGTGAGTCGGTCAGGGAGTAGTAATGTTGGATCATTCTCCCTCCTCTGTCAGTAGGAGTGAGTCGGTCAGGGAGTAGTAATGTTGGATCATTCCCCTCCTCTGTCAGTAGGAGTGAGTCGGTCAGGGAGTAGTAATGTTGGATCATTTCCCCTCCTCTGTCAGTAGGAGTGAGTCGGTCAGGGAGTAGTAATGTTGGATCATTTCCCCTCCTCTGTCAGTAGGAGTGAGTCGGTCAGGGAGTAGTAATGTTGGATCATTCCCCCTCCTCTGTCAGTAGGAGTGAGTCGGTCAGGGAGTAGTAATGTTGGATCATTTCCCCTCCTCTGTCAGTAGGAGTGAGTCGGTCAGGGAGTAGTAATGTTGGATCATTCCCCCTCCTCTGTCAGTAGGAGTGAGTCGGTCAGGGAGTAGTAATGTTGGATCATTCCCCTCCTCTGTCAGTAGGAGTGAGTCGGTCAGGGAGTAGTAATGTTGGATCATTTCCCCTCCTCTGTCAGTAGGAGTGAGTCGGTCAGGGAGTAGTAATGTTGGATCATTCCCCCTCCTCTGTCAGTAGGAGTGAGTCGGTCAGGGAGTAGTAATGTTGGATCATTTCCCCTCCTCTGTCAGTAGGAGTGAGTCGGTCAGGGAGTAGTAATGTTGGATCATTCTCCCTCCTCTGTCAGTAGGAGTGAGTCGGTCAGGGAGTAGTAATGTTGGATCATTTCCCCTCCTCTGTCAGTAGGAGTGAGTCGGTCAGGGAGTAGTAATGTTGGATCATTCCCCTCCTCTGTCAGTAGGAGTGAGTCGGTCAGGGAGTAGTAATGTTGGATCATTCCCCTCCTCTGTCAGTAGGAGTGAGTCGGTCAGGGAGTAGTAATGTTGGATCATTTCCCCTCCTCTGTCAGTAGGAGTGAGTCGGTCAGGGAGTAGTAATGTTGGATCATTCCCCCTCCTCTGTCAGTAGGAGTGAGTCGGTCAGGGAGTAGTAATGTTGGATCATTTCCCCTCCTCTGTCAGTAGGAGTGAGTCGGTCAGGGAGTAGTAATGTTGGATCATTCCCCCTCCTCTGTCAGTAGGAGTGAGTCGGTCAGGGAGTAGTAATGTTGGATCATTTCCCCTCCTCTGTCAGTAGGAGTGAGTCGGTCAGGGAGTAGTAATGTTGGATCATTCCCCCTCCTCTGTCAGTAGGAGTGAGTCGGTCAGGGAGTAGTAATGTTGGATCATTTCCCCCCCTCTGTCAGTAGGAGTGAGTCGGTCAGGGAGTAGTAATGTTGGATCATTCCCCCTCCTCTGTCAGTAGGAGTGAGTCGGTCAGGGAGTAGTAATGTTGGATCATTTCCCCTCCTCTGTCAGTAGGAGTGAGTCGGTCAGGGAGTAGTAATGTTGGATCATTTCCCCTCCTCTGTCAGTAGGAGTGAGTCGGTCAGGGAGTAGTAATGTTGGATCATTCCCCCTCCTCTGTCAGTAGGAGTGAGTCGGTCAGGGAGTAGTAATGTTGGATCATTCCCCCTCCTCTGTCAGTAGGAGTGAGTCGGTCAGGGAGTAGTAATGTTGGATCATTTCCCCTCCTCTGTCAGTAGGAGTGAGTCGGTCAGGGAGTAGTAATGTTGGATCATTTCCCCTCCTCTGTCAGTAGGAGTGAGTCGGTCAGGGAGTAGTAATGTTGGATCATTCCCCCTCCTCTGTCAGTAGGAGTGAGTCGGTCAGGGAGTAGTAATGTTGGATCATTTCCCCTCCTCTGTCAGTAGGAGTGAGTCGGTCAGGGAGTAGTAATGTTGGATCATTTCCCCTCCTCTGTCAGTAGGAGTGAGTCGGTCAGGGAGTAGTAATGTTGGATCATTTCCCCTCCTCTGTCAGTAGGAGTGAGTCGGTCAGGGAGTAGTAATGTTGGATCATTTCCCCTCCTCTGTCAGTAGGAGTGAGTCGGTCAGGGAGTAGTAATGTTGCCAAGGGGAAGAACAGAGAACTGATGTGTGGAGTCACAGCTGGATGGAATTGATGTTGGATGGAAGAGATGTTTCCCCACTCGTCTAGAGAACAGACACACGTGTGTGTGTGTTTGTGCGTGCGTGTGTGTGTGTCGCCCATATCAGTTAGCTGACTGTGAATTCACATACACACAGGCACACACACACACACACACACACGCACACGCGCACATAGTTGGCAGTGGAAATAGCCACGGCACAAAATGAAATGTGGTCATAGTATTGATCTATTGATGCAGTCCTTTAGAAGCCTCCAGACTGAGCAGAATCAACTCAGAGTGTGTGTGGGGAGACATATTGTCATTACTGGAAAATACATCAATGTATCCCCATTCTCCCAAACCCAAATGATCTCTCTCCAGCCAAGCTCTCAGGCTGTCCCAAATGGCACCCTATTCCCTATATAGTGCACTACTTTAGACCAGAGCCCTATAGAACCCTATTCCCTATATAGCACACTACTTTAGACCAGAGCTCTATAGAACCCTATTCCCTATATAGTGCACTACTTTAGACCAGAGCCCTATAGAACCCTATTCCCTATATAGTGCACTACTTTAGACCAGAGCCCTATAGAACCCTATTCCCTATATATAGCACACTACTTTAGACCAGAGCCCTATAGAACCCTATTCCCTATATAGTACACTACTTTAGACCAGAGCCCTATATAACCCTATTCCCTATATAGCACACTACTTTAGACCAGAGCCCTATAGAACCCTATTCCCTATATAGTACACTACTTTAGACCAGAGCCCTATATAACCCTATTCCCTATATAGCACACTACTTTAGACCAGAGCCCTATAGAACCCTATTCCCTATATAGTGCACTACTTTAGACCAGAGCCCTATATAACCCTATTCCCTATATAGCACACTACTTTAGACCAGAGCCCTATAGAACCCTATTCCCTATATATAGTGCACTACTTTAGACCAGAGCCCTATAGAACCCTATTCCCTATATATAGTGCACTACTTTAGACCAGAGCCCTATAGAACCCTATTCCCTACATAGTACACTACTTTAGACCAGGGCCCTGGATATTTGGTACACAGGCTTTAATTCCTGAATGTTTCTACTAGACTAGAATATGAGCTTCACATTTCTTGTAGAAGAGTTGAATCAATAGAATTGTTTTAATCTCACAAAGACATGGCGGTTGGAACCAAAAAAATCTCTAATTTGGTCTCTGGTCTAATGTCCATTGCTCGTGGTTCTTGGACAACAGCAAGTCTCTTCTTATTATTGGTGTCCTTTAGTAGTGGTTTCTTTGCAGCAATTCAACCATGAAGGCCTGATTCACACAGTCTCCTCTAAACAGTTGAAATGTGTCTGTTACTTGAACTCTGTGAAGCTTTTATTTTGGGCTGCAATTTCTGAGGGGCAGTTAAAACTCTAATGAACTTATCCTCTTCAGCAGAAGTAACTCTAATGAACTTATCCTCTGCAGCAGAGGGAACTCTAATGAACTTATCCTCTGCTGCAGAGGTAACTCTACTGAACTTATCCTCTGCAGCAGAGGGAACTCTAATGAACTTATCCTCTGCTGCAGAGGTAACTCTACTGAACTTATCCTCTGCAGCAGAGGGAACTCTAATGAACTTATCCTCTGCAGCAGAGGGAACTCTAATGAACTTATCCTCTGCAGCAGAGGAAACTCTAATGAACGTATCCTCTACAGCAGAGGGAACTCTAATGAACTTATCCTCTGCAGCAGAGGGAACTCTAATGAACTTATCCTCTGCAGCAGAGGTATCTCTAATGAACTTATCCTCTGCAGCAGAGGGAACTCTAATGAACTTATCCTCTGCAGCAGATGGAACTCTAATGAACTTATCCTCTGCAGCAGAGGGAACTCTAATGAACTTATCCTCTGCAGCAGAGGAAACTCTAATGAACTTATCCTCTGCAGCAGAGGGAACTCTAATGAACTTATCCTCTGCAGCAGAGGGAACTCTAATGAACTTATCCTCTGCAGCAGAGAGAACTCTAATGAACTTATCCTCTGCAGCAGAGGTATCTCTAATGAACTTATCCTCTGCAGCAGAGGAAACTCTAATGAACTTATCCTCTGCAGCAGAGGGAACTCTAATGAATTTATCCTCTGCAGCAGAGGGAACTCTAATGAACTTATCCTCTGCAGCAGAGGGAACTCTAATGAACTTATCCTCTGCAGCAGAGGGAACTCTAATGAACGTATCCTCTGCAGCAGAGGTATCTCTAATGAACTTATCCTCTGCAGCAGAGGGAACTCTACTGAACTTATCCTCTGCTGCAGAGGTAACTCTACTGAACTTACCCTCTGCAGCAGAGTTAACTCTGGGTCTTCCTTTCCTGTGCCGGTCCTCATGAGAGCCAGTTTCATCATAGCGCTTGATGTTTTGCGACTGCACTTGAAGAAACTTTCAAAGTTCTTGAAATGTTCAGGATTTACTGACCTTCATGTCTTAAAGTAATGATGGACTGTCGTTTCTCTTTGCTTATTTGAGCTCTTCTTGCCACAATATGGACTTGGTCTTTAACCAAATAAGTCTATCTTCTGTATACCACCCCTACCTTGTCACAACACAACTGATTGGCTCAACCACATTAAGAATTACACAAATTAACTTTTAACAAGGCACACCTGACAATTAAAACACATTCCGGGTGACTACCTCATGAAGCTGGTTGAGAGAATGCCAAGAGTGTGCAAAAGCTGTTATCAAGGCCAAGGCTGGCTACTTTGATGAATCTCAAATGTAAAATATATGATGACTTAACAGTGCTTTTTTTTAAAAAACACTACATGATTCCTATTCCTAACCATTTAATAGTGTTGATGTCTTCACTATTCAGTGTATAAAATAGTGCAAAAATAAAGACAAATGAGTGGGTGTGTCCCAAACTTTTGACTGATGTCATTTGGAACACATATTTAAAGTGTCAGTCACCTTTCATTGGATCTGACAAGAACAAGATGTATCCCGTGTGTTTCCTAACTCAATGTTGTCTCATTTCCCTCGCGCTATTCCATACGAGCCCGAGGCAAATACAATTAGGATGTTTACACACGGGGGGCAAAATGTATTGTTGTGGTAGAGCCGGACGGACCTGGCATGTGAATGAGACCGGTGTCGTCAGACGGTCTGGAACACTCGATTGGACAATCTCAGGTCATGTGACTGAGACTGGTGTCGTCAGACTGTCTGTAACACTCGATTGGTCAATCTGAGGTCATGTGACTGAGACTGGTGTCGTCAGACTGTATGCTGTAACGTAACACTCGATTGGACAATCTGAGGTCATGTGACTGAGACTGGTGTCGTCAGACTGTCTGCTGTAAGGTAACACTCGATTGGACAATCTGAGGTCATGTGACTGAGACTGGTGTCGTCAGACTGTCTGCTGTAACGTAACACTCGATTGGACAATCTGAGGTCATGTGACTGAGACTGGTGTCGTCAGACTGTCTGCTGTAACGTAACACTCGATTGGACAATCTGAGGTCATGTGACTGAGACTGGTGTCGTCAGACTGTCTGTAACACTCGATTGGACAATCTGAGGTCATGTGACTGAGACTGGTGTCGTCAGACTGTATGCTGTAACGTAATCCTCGATTGGACAATCTGAGGTCATGTGACTGAGACTGGTGTCGTCAGACTGTCTGTAACACTCGATTGGACAATCTGAGGTCATGTGACTGAGACTGGTGTCGTCAGACTGTCTGCTGTAACGTAACACTCGATTGGACAATCTGAGGTCATGTGACTGAGACTGGTGTCGTCAGACTGTCTGCTGTAACGTAACACTCGATTGGACAATCTGAGGTCATGTGACTGAGACTGGTGTCGTCAGACTGTCTGCTGTAACGTAACACTCGATTGGACAATCTGAGGTCATGTGACTGAGGCTGGTGTCGTCAGACTGTCTGCTGTAACGTAACACTCGATTGGACAATCTGAGGTCATGTGACTGAGGCTGGTGTCGTCAGACTGTCTGCTGTAACGTAACACTCGATTGGACAATCTGAGGTCATGTGACTGAGACTGGTGTCGTCAGACTGTCTGCTGTAACGTAACACTCGATTGGACAATCTGAGGTCATGTGACTGAGACTGGTGTCGTCAGACTGTCTGCTGTAACGTAACACTCTATTGGACAATCTGAGGTCATGTGACTGAGACTGGTGTCGTCAGACTGTCTGCTGTAACGTAACACTCTATTGGACAATCTGAGGTCATGTGACTGAGACTGGTGTCGTCAGACTGTCTGCTGTAACTTAACACTCGATTGGACAATCTGAGGTCATGTGACTGAGACTGGTGTCGTCAGACTGTCTGCTGTAACGTAACACTCGATTGGACAATCTGAGGTCATGTGACTGAGACTGGTGTCGTCAGACTGTCTGCTGTAACGTAACACTCGATTGGACAATCTGAGGTCATGTGACTGAGACTGGTGTCGTCAGACTGTCTGCTGTAACGTAACACTCTATTGGACAATCTGAGGTCATGTGACTGAGACTGGTGTCGTCAGACTGTCTGCTGTAACGTAACACTCTATTGGACAATCTGAGGTCATGTGACTGAGACTGGTGTCGTCAGACGGTCTGCTGTAACGTAACACTCTATTGGACAATCTGAGGTCATGTGACTGAGACTGGTGTCGTCAGACTGTCTGCTGTAACGTAACACTCGATTGGACAATCTGAGGTCATGTGACTGAGAACGTGGTTGGAATATATTTCCCCAAATACCTTTCTCTCTCTCTCTGTGTGTGTGTGTGTGTGTGTGTGTGTGTGTGTGTGTGTGTGTGTGTGTGTGTGTGTGTGTGTGTGTGTGTGTGTGTGTGTGTGTGTGTGTGTGTGTGTGTGTGTGTATCAATGGAGAAAGGTGATATCAGCATCCAGCTAGAGGTACACTCTTAGAACCAAGGGTTCCAAAAGGGTTCTTAGGCTGTCCCTTGTTCGTTCCCAGTAGAGCCCTTGTTGGTTCCAAGTAGAACCCTTGTTGGTTCCAAGTAGAACCCTTGTTGGTGCCAGGTAGAATCCTTGTTTGTTCTAGATGGAACCCATGTTGGTTCGAGGTGGAACCCATGTTGGTTCCAGGTAGAACCCTTGTTGGTTCCAGGTAGAACCATTGTTGGTTCCATGTTGAACCAGGTAGAACCCTTGTTGGTTCCATGTAAAACCCTTGTTGGTTCCAGTTAGAACCCTTGTTGGTTCCATGTAGAACCAGGTAGAACCCTTGTTGGTTCCAGGTAGAACCCTTGTTGGTTCCAGGTAGAACCCTTCCTGGTTCCATGTAGAACCCTTGTTGGTTCCATGTAGAACCCTTGTTGGTTCCAGGTAGAACCCGTGTTGGTTCCAGGTAGAACCCTTGTTGGGTCCAGGTAGAACCCGTGTTGGTTCCAGGTAGAACCCTCGTTGATTCCAGGTAGAACCATTGTTGGGTCCAGGTAGAACCCGTGTTGGGTCCAGGTAGAACCCTTGTTGGGTCCAGGTAGAACCAGGTAGAACCCGTGTTGGTTCCAGGTAGAACCCTTGTTGGGTCCAGGTAGAACCATTGTTGGGTCCAGGTAGAACCCGTGTTGGGTCCAGGTAGAACCCTTGTTGGGTCCATGTAGAACCCGTGTTGGGTCCAGGTAGAACCCTTGTTGGGTCCTGCAGGTTCATTGAGAACGGCACAGTACCTTATCTTCTATACAGTGTGCTACTGTTAACCAGGACTCATAGAGAATATCCTCTATACAGTGTGCTACTGTTGACCAGGACTCATAGAGAATATCCTCTATACAGTGTGCTACTGTTGACCAGGACTCATAGAGAATATCCTCTATACAGTGTGCTACTGTTGACCTGGACTCATAGAGAATATCCTCTATACAGTGTGCTACTGTTGACCAGGACTCATAGAGAATATCTTCTATACAGTGTGCTACTGTTGACCAGGAGTCATAGAGAATATCCTCTATACAGTGTGCTACTGTTGACCAGGACTCATAGAGAATATCCTCTATACAGTGTGCTACTGTTGACCAGGACTCATAGAGAATATCCTCTATACAGTGTGCTACTGTTGACCAGGACTCATAGAGAATATCCTCTATACAGTGTGCTACTGTTGACCAGGACTCATAGAGAATATCCTCTATACAGTGTGCTACTGTTGACCAGGACTCATAGAGAATATCCTCTATACAGTGTGCTACTGTTGACCAGGACTCATAGAGAATATCTTCTATACAGTGTGCTACTGTTGACCAGGACTCATAGAGAATATCTTCTATACAGTGTGCTACTGTTGACCAGGACTCATAGAGAATATCTTCTATACAGTGTGCTACTGTTGACCAGGACTCATAGAGAATATCCTCTATACAGTGTGCTACTGTTGACCAGGACTCATAGAGAATATCCTCTATACAGTGTGCTACTGTTGACCAGGACTCATAGAGAATATCCTCTATATAGTGTGTTTACTGAGTTAGAGTTCCTGGAAGGAAATCAGTCAATAAAAAATAAATTCATTAGGATCTGGTCAGTATCTGGTGAGGTCACATTTACCTCATGAAAACCAGTCAGTATCTGGTGAGGTCACATTTACCTCATGTAAACCAGTCAGTATCTGGTGAGGTCACATTTACCTCATGTAAACCAGTCAGTATCTGGTGAGGTCACATTTACCTCATGAAAACCAGTCAGTATCTGGTGAGGTCACATTTACCTCATGTAAACCAGTCAATATCTGGTGAGGTCACATTTACCTCATGAAAACCAGTCAGTATCTGGTGTGACCCCCATTTACCTCATGAAAACCAGTCAGTATCTGGTGTGACCATTTACCTCATGAAAACCAGTCAGTATCTGGTGTGACCCCCATTTACCTCATGAAAACCAGTCAGTATCTGGTGTGACCACCATTTACCTCATGAAAACCAGTCAGTATCTGGTGTGACCCCCATTTACCTCATGCAGCGTGACACATCTCCTTCACACAGAGTTGATCAGGCTGTTGATTGTGGCCTGTTGGAACGTTGTCCCACTCCTCTTTAATGACTGTGTGAAGTCGCTGGATAATGGTGGGAACTGGAACACTCTGTCATACACGTCGATCCAGAGCATTCCAAACATGCTCAATGGGTGACATGTCTGGTGAGTATGCAGGCCATGGAAGAACTGGGACATTTTCAGTTTCCAGGAATTGTGTACAGATCCTAGTGACATGGGGCCGTGCATTATCATGCTGAGACATGAGGTGATGGCGGCGGATGAATGGCACGACAACGGGGCCTCAGGATCTCGCCACGGTATCTCTGTGTGCATTCAAATTGACGTTGACATCAGCAAACCGCTCACCCACACATGACGCCATACACATGATCTGAGGCCAGTTGGACGTTTTGCCAAATTCTCTAAAAGGACGTTGGGAGGTGACTTATGGTGGGAGGTGACTTATGGTGGGAGGTGACTTATGGTTGGAGGTGACTTATGGTGGGAGGTGACTTATGGTTGGAGGTGACTTATGGTTGGAGGTGACTTATGGTTGGAGAGGACTTATGGTTGGAGAGGACTTATGGTTGGAGGTGACTTATGGTGGGAGGTGACTTATGGTTGGAGGTGACTTATGGTTGGAGGTGACTTATGGTAGATAAATGCACATTAAATCCTCTGGCAACAGCTCTGGTGGACATTCCTGCAGTCGACATGCCTCTTGCAACGCTCCCTCAACACTCGAGACATCTGTGGCATTGTGTTGTGTGACAAAACTGCACATTTTTTTTAGAGAGAGTGGCCTTTTATTGTCTCCCAGCACAAGGTGCACCTGCGTAATGATCACGCTGTCAGCTTCAGGACGTTGCCACATCTGTCAGGTGGATGGATTACTCACTAACAGGGATGGAACACATCCGTTTGTTTTATTATATGTGCGTATGAAACATTTCTGGGATGTTTTTATTTCAGCTCGTGAAACATGGAACCAAAAGACTTTACATGTTGTGTTTATATTCTGTATTCAGTGTAAAGACGCAGCTCATCAGTATAAATGCATACGGCCTTGGGCCTACAGGGAATAGTGGGTGTTTTGCAGCAGGATCTGTAGCGAATGCTATCAAATATAGTAAATCGACACGCCACGTAAATATATTAATGAGTGGAATTACAGTTTCCCTTCCATTTATCTCATATCTGTCAGAACCCATTGATAGTCATCAGAATCCCCGAGTTAGTTCCCGGGAATCTAAGGAAATAATCGGCCGATTGGTTGTTGTAGAGAGCCTTGTGACAGGCTGGTGGTTCCTCACGTACTGCAGTCTGAGGGGGAAATGACACGGTTCAGACCACATGATGTTTACATCTACTAAATGTCTTACAATCACTCTTCCTTGTTCCTTTTACTCGCGGAGGTCAACCGCTAGTTATATTCATCTCTGAAATGATCAGGGGGCCGAGTTATCAAGGAGGCGCACAACACTAGGTCTTTTGTATATAGGCAGCCTTGTGACAGACGTGATGGGTTTTCTCACACATACAGTAGTAGCCTGAGGGATCCGATGGAATGAAACAGCCAACTGTCTGACTGGAGTAGACAGGCAGTATGTGTCATGATGTGCTTTCGGGCTCAATGGTTGGCTGAGGGTGACGTGGGAGGAGACCGGGAGGTATTCCAGTGACACATTAAGATTCTAGAATCTGCAACCCTTCTAGAACACACATAGAGAGACCTACAGTGGCCCGGAGGGTCAAACTGTTCTGGCCCACTATAGAGACCTGCTTTTAGATAGTTTCTACTTTACATTTCTACTTCAGTTTTAAAAAAGAGTTTTTGTTAGTCTGCTTTGTATCAAGCCCAGGTGAGAGCCGTTTGCAACCCAAAATGACTCCCTGTTGCCAAGTGCACTACTTTTGACCAGGGAATAGAATTGTATTTGTGACACAACCTATGATTTCCATGAAAAGATCAAGGTGAATACAATCATCTGAAACTACTGTAGCTGCTTTCAGAGACACAGTGTGCTGCATTCCCCAAGGTGACTGGCTTTGATCCAAAATTACTAGCAGCAACCCTCCCTGATCTTAATGTGGTTTGTTCCCAAGTGTTTGTCCCTCCCTCCCAGTTCTCCGCTCTCTCTGTCTCTGTCTCTGAAACAGAGGCTGGTCCATGCTAGATTCTTCCCTTTCACCATCCCTGTTCTTCTCTCTCTCTCTCTCTCTCTCTCTCTCTCTCTCTCTCTCTCCCTCTCCCTCCCCCTCTCTCTCCCTCTCCCTCTCTCTCTCTCTCTCTCTGTCTCTGTTGGGACTGAGGAGGCTCGTCCCTGCTAGTCGTAGATTCTTCCCTTTCACACTAATGTTCCCCCTCTCCGAGACAAAGGGGTTTGAAGACTGGAGGATTTGTCAGGCTCTGACACTCTCAGGCTATATTTCAACCCATCCATCTCTGTGGGATAATAGAGTACCCTGCCTTTTCAACGCCTTCAGGAGTGACCAGTTATCACAAGCCACCAGCTCCACCATTAATAAAACCAGGGGAAGGAGAGGAGGTGAAAGAGAAAGGGGGATATGAGGTGAACAGGGGGAGAAAGAAAGGGGCATGAAAAGGAGGAGGGGAAGGAAGGATGAAAGGAAGGAAGAGCCAGAGAAAGGAAGGAAGAACGAGAGGAAGGAAGGAAGGAAGGAAGGAAGGAAGGAAGGAAGGAAGGAAGGAAGGAAGGAAGGAAGGAAGGAAGGAAGGAAGGAAGGAAGGAAGGTTGAGAGATGGAAGGAAGGAATGAGAGATGAGGGAAGGAATCAGAGATGGAGGGAAGGAATGAGAGATGGTGGGAGGAATTAAGTCAGATACTATAGCTGTAGCAGTCAACAGCGTGATGGGTGATGGGTAACTTTGATCTAGATAAGCACAGAGAAACAAAGAACAGGAGGGAGGGAGGGAGGGAGAGGGAGGAAGAGAGAGGGAGGGAGAGGGAGGAAGAGAGAGGGGGAAGAGGGAGGGAGGGAGGGAGGGAGGGAGGGAGGGAGGGAGGGAGGGAGGGAGGGAGGGAGGGAGGGAGGGAGGGAGGGAGTTAGAGGGAGGGAGTTAGAGAGAGAGGAAGAGGGAGATAAAGGGAGAGAGAGATAAAGGAGACATCTCTTTGTTTACGATGAGGTTAGATTTAACTCCATCACATCACACAGCAACCTGGCGGGTAAGGAGAGGGGGACTGGGGGAGGGGATGAAGGGAGAGATGTGGGGAGGGATGGGGAAGGATAGTAGAGGGTATATGATATGGGGGAGCGATGGGGAAGGATAGTAGAGGGTATACGATATAATTACAAGCTACGTTTTAAGGAAGAAATAAGCATCGGTATGAAACCGAAAAAATCAAATAAGTTTCCATGACCATGGGGCTGTTACTGTTAACGTATTACCACCACACCGGCGGTCATGTGTCATGACCACAGCTGAATCATGACTGCAGTCAAATTCCACGTGACCATTTTGTCACGGTAACTAGGCTCCTCCGAGTTCTGATGCTGCTGATGGTCATTAGTAGCGTATCAAGCCTTTCATGCAACTTTGTTTCTAATCATCATTAGAGTCCCATCATGCAGCCTTAGAATGTATCAAACATTAAAACATCTATCCCAACATTTGTATCACAACTAAAGTTACATTATCAACTCTAAATGAAACATTTAGGAGGATCTGTGTCTTTGTTAAAACTGCTCAACACAGAATAGCCGCATGTTCACACTCCCTCAAATCATTTAGAGAAAATATCCTTTCTATTTTATATCTTGTTTCTTTTAAACCTGTCTGAAAATAAATAATGAAATTTTTCTTTTTGTGATGGTGTAGGTAATATTAAATAGATTTATCAGACTTTGTCGTCATATGGAGGAGACCAAGGTGCGGCGTGGTGAGCGTACATTCTACTTTTTTAAACGAATGCAACACTGAACAAAACGTGAAGCAAATATGGCTAGTGCAGAACAGGCAACTAAACATAGAATAACAACCCACAAAATACCCAAGGAATATGGCTGCCTAAATATGGTTCCCAATCAGAGACAACGAAAAACAGCTGCCTCGGATTGAGAACCAATCTAGGCAACCATAGACATATAAA
The DNA here is from genome assembly GCF_057628025.1 of Oncorhynchus mykiss. Taxonomy (NCBI): domain Eukaryota; kingdom Metazoa; phylum Chordata; class Actinopteri; order Salmoniformes; family Salmonidae; genus Oncorhynchus; species Oncorhynchus mykiss. Next base: position 199,035 of record NW_028322097.1, read on the forward strand.
CATCTAGATATACAAAACCCCTAGACAATACAACACCCCCTAGACAATACAACACCCCCTAGACAATACAACACCCCTAGACAATACAACACCCCTAGACCATACAACACCCCTAGACAATACAACAACCCCTAGACAATACAACACCCCTAGACAATACAACAACCCCCTAGACAATACAACACCCCTAGACAATACAACAACCCCCTAGACAATACAACACCCCCTAGACAATACAACACCCCTAGACAATACAACAACCCCTAGATAATACAACACCCCTAGACAATACAACACCCCTAGACAATACAACAACCCCTAGACATACAACACCCCCTAGACAATACAACACCCCTAGACAATACAACAACCCCCTAGACAATACAACACCCCCTAGACAATACAACACCCCTAGACAATACAACACCTCCTAGACAATACAACACCCCTAGACAATACAACACCCCTAGACCATACAACACCCCTAGACAATACAACAACCCCTAGACAATACAACACCCCTAGACAATACAACAACCCCCTAGACAATACAACACCCCTAGACAATACAACAACCCCCTAGACAATACAACACCCCCTAGACAATACAACACCCCTAGACAATACAACAACCCCTAGATAATACAACACCCCTAGACAATACAACACCCCTAGACAATACAACAACCCCTAGACATACAACACCCCCTAGACAATACAACACCCCTAGACAATACAACAACCCCCTAGACAATACAACACCCCCTAGACAATACAACACCCCTAGACATACAACACCCCCTAGACAATACAACACCCCTAGACAATACAACAACCCCCTAGACAATACAACACCCACTAGACAATACAACACCCCTAGACAATACAACAACCCCTAGACATACAACACCCCCTAGACAATACAACAACCCCCTAGACAATACAACACCCCTAGACAATACAACACCCCCTAGACAATACAACACCCCTAGACAATACAACACCCCTAGACAATACAACACCCACTAGACAATACAACACCCCCTAGACAATACAACACCCCTAGACAATACAACACCCCTAGACAATACAACACCCCTAGACAATACAACAACCCTAGACAATACAACACCCCCCTAGACAATACAACACCCCCCTAGACAATACAACACCCCCTAGACAATACAACACCCCCTAGACAATACAACACCCCCTAGACAATACAACACCCCCTAGATAATACAACACCCCTAGACAATACAACACCCCCTAGACAATACAACACCCCTAGACAATACAACACCCCTAGACAATACAACACCCCCTAGACAATACAACACCCCCTAGACAATACAACACCCCCTAGACAATACAACAACCCCCTAGACAATACAACACCCCTAGACAATACAACAACCCCCTAGACAATACAACACCCCCTAGACAATACAACACCCCTAGACAATACAACAACCCCTAGATAATACAACACCCCTAGACAATACAACACCCCTAGACAATACAACAACCCCTAGACATACAACAACCCCTAGACAATACAACACCCCTAGACAATACAACAACCCCCTAGACAATACAACACCCCCTAGACAATACAACACCCCTAGACAATACAACACCCCCTAGACAATACAACACCCCTAGACAATACAACAACCCCCTAGACAATACAACACCCCCTAGACAATACAACACCCCTAGACAATACAACAACCCCTAGACATACAACACCCCCTAGACAATACAACAACCCCCTAGACAATACAACACCCCTAGACAATACAACACCCCCTAGACAATACAACACCCCTAGACAATACAACACCCCTAGACAATACAACACCCACTAGACAATACATCACCCCTAGACAATACAACACCCCTAGACAATACAACACCCCTAGACAATACAACACCCCCTAGACAACACAACAACCCCCTAGACAATACAACACCCCCTAGACAATACAACACCCCCTAGACAATACAACACCCCCTAGACAATACAACACCCCCTAGACAATACAACACCCCTAGACAATACAACACCCCTAGACAATACAACACCCCTAGACAATACAACACCCCCTAGACAATACAACACCCCTAGACAATACAACACCCCCTAGACAATACAACACCCCCTAGACAATACAACACCCCCTAGACAATACAACACCCCCTAGACAATACAACACCCCTAGACAATACAACAACCCCTAGACAATACAACACCCCCTAGACAATACAACACCCCTAGACAATACAACACCCCTAGACAATACAACACCCCTAGACAATACAACACCCCTAGACAATACAACACCCCTAGACAATACAACACCCCTAGACAATACAACACCCCCTAGACAATACAACACCCCTAGACAATGCAACACCCCCTAGACAATACAACACCCCTAGACAATACAACACCCCTAGACAATACAACACCCCAGACAATACAACACCCCTAGACAATACAACAACCCCTAGACAATACAACACCCCTAGACAATACAACACCCCCTAGACAATACAACACCCCCTAGACAATACAACACCCCTAGACAATACAACACCCCCTAGACAATACAACACCCCCTAGACAATACAACACCCCCTAGACAATACAACACCCCTAGACAATACAACACCCCCTAGACAATACAACACCCCTAGACAATACAACACCCCTAGACAATACAACACCCCCTAGACAATACAACACCCCCTAGACAATACAACACCCCTAGACAATACAACACCCCTAGACAATACAACACCCCTAGACAATACAACACCCCCTAGACAATACAACACCCCTAGACAATACAACACCCCCTAGACAATACAACACCCCTAGACAATACAACACCCCCTAGACAATACAACACCCCTAGACAATACAACAACCCCCTAGACAATACAACACCCCCTAGACAATACAACACCCCCTAGACAATACAACACCCCTAGACAATACAACACCCCTAGACAATACAACACCCCTAGACAATACAACACCCCCTAGACAATACAACACCCCCTAGACAATACAACACCCCCTAGACAATACAACACCCCCTAGACAATACAACAACCCCCTAGACAATACAAAACCCCCTAGACAATACAACACCCCCTAGACAATACAACACCCCCTAGACAATACAACACCCCTAGACAATACAACAACCCCTAGACATACAACACCCCCTAGACAATACAACAACCCCCTAGACAATACAAAACCCCTAGACAATAGAAAAACTAAACCAACCACCATCGTCACACCCTGACCTAACCAACATAATGAAGAAAACAAAGATAACTAAGGCCAGGGCGTGACAGGCTTTTTAAAATGTAGATGTTGCCGAGTTCTGGATGATTTGGTTAAAGACTATGCATGGAAACAAGGATATGTACTAAATGTGTTTATGTTAATTAACGGTCAATTACCAACATAACGGCAGTTTGTCTGCTTGACAAAACATTTCATGACCACAACAGCCCTACGATGAGCACCACAATGCCCCGTTCCACTCATTCTCTACCCCCCCCCGGCGGTTTTTCCAGCACACAGCTATGACCTACTACAGCGGCCATGTTTTCTGTATTGTACTTCAAACGATGTGCAGGCAGGTTGTTTCAGGATTCAAACCCTCTCGAACAGCCTCGTTAATACTGTTAGAGGAGGTGGGTTTCCACACTGATGTGATTTGTACCCTTGTACAAGGTAACGTATTGGATCGTTCACAGACTATAGTGATGCATTATCCGTACCTTCATAGTGGTGCATTATCCCATACCTTCATAGTGGTGCATTATCCCATACCTTCATAGTGATGCATTATCCGTACATTCATAGTGATGCATTATCCCGTACCTTCATGGTGATGCATTATCACTACCTTCATAGTGATGCATTATCCCGTACCTTCATGGTGATGCATTATCCATACCTTCACAGTGATGCATTATCCTGTACCTTCATAGTGATGCATTATCCCGTACATTCATAGTGATGCATTATCCGTACCTTCATAGGTATGCATTATCCGTACCTTCATAGTGATGCATTATCCATACCTTCATAGTGATGCATTACCCATACCTTCATAGTGATGCATTATCCGTACCTTCATAGTGATGCATTATCCATACATTCATAGTGATGCATTATCCTGTACCTTCATAGTGATGCATTATCCCGTACCTTCATGGTGATGCATTATCCATACCTTCATAGTGATACATTATCCTGTACCTTCATAGTGATGCATTATCCCGTACCTTCATGGTGATGCATTATCTGTACCTTCATAGTGATGCATTATCCCGTACCTTCATGGTGATGCATTATCCGTACCTTCATGGTGATACATTATCCGTACCTTCATAGTGATGCATTATCCATACCTTCATAGTGATGCATTACCCATACCTTCATAGTGATGCATTATCCGTACCTTCATAGTGATGCATTATCCATACCTTCATAGTGATGCATTGTCCCGTACCTTCATGGTGATGCATTATCCTGTACCTTCATAGTGATGCATTATCCCGTACCTTCATGGTGATGCATTATCTGTACCTTCATAGTGATGCATTATCCCGTACCTTCATGGTGATGCATTATCCCGTACCTTCATGGTGATGCATTATCCTGTACCTTCATAGTGATGCATTATCCCGTACCTTCATGGTGATGCATTATCCGTACCTTCATAGTGATGCATACCTTTTTATTAAATGAACGCAACCTTTGCTTTTCTACTGACAACACCGTGAGGCTTGATGGAGCTGTGTTGTCTTGTAGTAATTTGGTGCCTGCCTGTATTTCCTTAAACATTTACTTTAGCAAAACACATCAACAGTCATAATAGCATCCTTTAGGTGGTCAGTAGGTGGTCTGTAGGTGGTCAGAGGGAGGTCAGTAGGAGGTCAGTAGGTGGTCAGAGGGAGGTCAGTAGGAGGTCAGTAGGTGGTCAGTGGGAGGTCAGTAGGTGGTCAGTAGGAGGTCTGTAGGAGGTCAGTAGGTGGTCAGAAGGAGGTGGGTAGGTGGTCAGTAGGTGATCAGTAGGATGTCAGTAGGAGGCCAGTAGGAGGTCAGTAGGAGGTCAGTAGGTGGTCAGTAGGTGGTCAGTAGGTGGTCAGTAGGAGGTCAGTAGTTGGTCAGTAGGTGGTCAGAAGGAGGTCAGTAGGTGGTCATTAGCTCAGATAGATAGAGCCTTGATCAGTAGGTAGTCAGAAGGAGGTCAGTAGGTGGTCAGTAGGTGGTCAGTAGGTGGTCAGTAGGAGGTCAGTAGTTGGTCAGTAGGTGGTCAGTAGGAGGTCAGTAGCTCACACAGATAGATTATTGGTCAGTAGGAGGTCAGTAGGAGGTCAGTACGAGGTCAGTAGGTGGTCAGTAGGAGGTCAGTAGGTGGTCAGTAGGAGGTCAGTAGGTGGTCAGTAGGAGGTCAGTACGTGGTCAGTAGGTGGTCAGTAGGAGGTCAGTAGGTGGTCAGTAGGTGGTCAGAAGGAGGTCAGTAGGTGGTCATTAGCTCAGATAGATAGAGCCTTGGTCAGTAGGTAGTCAGAAGGAGGTCAGTAGGTGGTCAGTAGGTGGTCAGTAGTTGGTTAGTAGGAGGTCAGTTGGAGATCAGTACGAGGTCAGTAGGAGGTCAATAGGTGGTCAGTAGGAGGTCAGTAGGTGGTCAGTAGGAGGTCAGTAGGTGGTCAGTAGGTGGTCAGTAGGAGGACAGTAGGTGGTCAGTAGGAGGTCAGTAGGTTGTCAGTAGGTGGTCAGTAGGAGGTCAGTAGGTGGTCAGTAGCTCAGACAGATAGATTATTGGTTAGTAGGTGGTCAGTAGGTGGTCAGTAGGAGGTCAACAGGTGGTCAGTAAGTGGTCAGTAGGAGGTCAGTAGCTCAGACAGATAGATTATTTGTCAGTAGGTGGTCAGTAGGTGGTCAGTAGGAGGTCAATAGGTGGTCAGTAGGTGGTCAGTAGGAGGTCAGTAGGTGGTCAGTACGAGGTCAGTAGAAGGTCAGTAGGTGGTCAGTAGGAGGTCAGTAGGTGGTCAGTAGGAGGTCAGTAGGTGGTCAGTAGGTGGTCAGTAGGAGGACAGTAGGTGGTCAGTAGGTGGTCAGTAGGTTGTCAGTAGGTTGTCAGTAGGTGGTCAGTAGGAGGTCAGTAGGAGGTCAGTAGCTCAGACAGATAGATTATTGGTTAGTAGGTGGTCAGTAGGTGGTCAGTAGGTCGTCAGTAGGAGGACAGTAGGTGGTCAGTAGGAGGTCAGTAGGAGGTCAGTAGCTCAGACAGATAGATTATTGGTCAGTAGGTGGTCAGTAGGTGGTCAGTAGGAGGTCAGTAGGAGGTCAGTAGCTCAGACAGATAGATTATTGGTCAGTAGGTGGTCAGTAGGTGGTCAGTAGGAGGTCAGTAGGTGGTCAGTAGGTGGTCAGTAGGTGGTCAGTAGGAGGTCTGTAGGAGGTCAGAAGGAGGTCAGAAGGAGGTCAGTAGGTGGTCAGTAGGTGGTCAGTAGGTGGTCAGTAGGTGATCAGTAGCTCAGATAGATTAATGGTCAGTAGGTGATCAGTAGCTCAGATAGATTAATGGTCAGTAGGAGGTCAGTAGGAGGTCAGTAGGTGGTCAGTAGGTGGTCAGTAGGAGGTCAGTAGGAGGTCAGTAGGTGATCAGTAGGTGATCAGTAGGAGGTCAGTAGGTGGTCAGTAGGAGGTCTGTAGGAGGTCAGAAGGAGGTCAGAAGGAGGTCAGTAGGTGGTCAGTAGGTGGTCAGTAGGTGGTCAGTAGGTGATCAGTAGCTCAGATAGATTAATGGTCAGTAGGTGATCAGTAGCTCAGATAGATTAATGGTCAGTAGGAGGTCAGTAGGAGGTCAGTAGGAGGTCAGTAGGAGGTCAGTAGGAGGTCAGTAGGAGGTCAGTAGGTGATCAGCAGCTCAGACAGATAGAGCTCCTGTCTACATTCCAGATTTCTATAACTGTTATCTTCATATTGACGTGAGATCAGAACAACGTGTGTTTCAAACATGGTCCTGTTTTATCAACTGCTGTGCTGATCTACGGACAGGTCATGACCTCTGTCGACCATAACATGTAGCCTTGGAGTTATGCAACAATATGACACATTTATAATAGGCCTATATCTAAAAAAATAAATACATACAACCAAAGTACATACTGTGTCTTCAGAAAGCATCTACTAAAAACCCCCTGACTTGTTCCAAGTGTTGTGTTACAGCCTCAATTCAAAATGAATTAACTAGATTGGTATTCTCACCATCTACACCAAATGGAATCAGGTGTGGTAACACTGGGCTTGATGAACAGCTGAGGTATTGATGAACAGCTGACTGGTAGAATCAGGTGTGGCAACACTGGGCTTGATGAACAGCTGAGGTATTGATGAACAGCTGACCTGGTAGAATCAGGTGTGGTAACACTGGGCTTGATGAACAGCTGAGGTATTGATGAACAGCTGACCTGGTAGAATCAGGTGTGGTAACACGGGGCTTGATGAACAGCTGAGGTATTGATGAACAGCTGACCTGGTAGAATCAGGTGTGGCAACACGGGGCTTGATGAACAGCTGAGGTATTGATGAACAGCTGACCTGGTAGAATCAGGTGTGGCAACACGGGGCTTGATGAACAGCTGAGGTATTGATGAACAGCTGACCTGGTAGAATCAGGTGTGGTAACACTGGGCTTGATGAACAGCTGAGGTGTTGATGAACAGCTGAGGTGTTGATGAACAGCTGAGGTGTTGATGAACAGCTGAGGTGTTGATGAACAGCTGAGGTGTTGATGAACAGCTGAGGTGCTGAGGTGTTGATGAACAGCTGAGGTATTGATGAACAGCTGACTGGTAGAATCAGGTGTGGTAACACTGGGCTTGATGAACAGCTGACTGGTAGAATCAGGTGTGGTAACACTGGGCTTGATGTGCAGCTGACCTGGTAGAATCAGGTGTGGTAACACTGGGCTTGATGAACAGCTGACTGGTAGAATCAGGTGTGGTAACAGTGGGCTTGATGAACAGCTGACTGGTAGAATCAGGTGTGGTAACACTGGGCTTGATGAACAGCTGACTGGTAGAATCAGGTGTGGTAACACTGGGCTTGATGAACAGCTGACTGGTAGAATCAGGTGTGGTAACACTGGGCTTGATGAACAGCTGACTGGTAGAATCAGGTGTGGTAACACTGGGCTTGATGAACAGCTGACTGGTAGAATCAGGTGTGGTAACACTGGGCTTGATGAACAGCTGACTGGTAGAATCAGGTGTGGTAACACTGGGCTTGATGAACAGCTGACTGGTAGAATCAGGTGTGGTAACAGTGGGCTTGATGAACAGCTGACTGGTAGAATCAGGTGTGGTAACAGTGGGCTTGATGAACAGCTGACTGGTAGAATCAGGTGTGGTAACACTGGGCTTGATGAACAGCTGACTGGTAGAATCAGGTGTGGTAACACTGGGCTTGATGAACAGCTGACTGGTAGAATCAGGTGTGCTAACACGGGGCTTGATGAACAGCTGACTGGTAGAATCAGGTGTGGTAACACTGGGCTTGATGTGCAGCTGACCTGGTAGAATCAGGTGTGGTAACACTGGGCTTGATGAACAGCTGACCTGGTAGAATCAGGTGTGGTAACACTGGGCTTGATGTGCAGCTGACCTGGTAGAATCAGGTGTGGTAACACTGGGCTTGATGTGCAGCTGACCTGGTAGAATCAGGTGTGGTAACACTGGGCTTGATGTGCAGCTGACCTGGTAGAATCAGGTGTGGTAACACTGGGCTTGATGAACAGCTGACCTGGTAGAATCAGGTGTGGTAACACTGGGCTTGATGTGCAGCTGACCTGGTAGAATCAGGTGTGGTAACACTGGGCTTGATGTGCAGCTGACCTGGTAGAATCAGGTGTGGTAACACTGGGCTTGATGTGCAGCTGACCTGGTAGAATCAGGTGTGGTAACACTGGGCTTGATGAACAGCTGACTGGTAGAATCAGGTGTGGTAACACTGGGCTTGATGTGCAGCTGACTGGTAGAATCAGGTGTGGTAACACTGGGCTTGATGAACAGCTGACTGGTAGAATCAGGTGTGGTAACACTGGGCTTGATGAGCAGCTGACTGGTAGAATCAGGTGTGGTAACACTGGGCTTGATGAACAGCTGACTGGTAGAATCAGGTGTGGTAACACTGGGCTTGATGTGCAGCTGACCTGGTAGAATCAGGTGTGGTAACACTGGGCTTGATGTGCAGCTGACTGGTAGAATCAGGTGTGGTAACACTGGGCTTGATGAACAGCTGACTGGTAGAATCAGGTGTGGTAACACTGGGCTTGATGAACAGCTGACTGGTAGAATCAGGTGTGGTAACACTGGGCTTGATGTGCAGCTGACTGGTAGAATCAGGTGTGGTAACACTGGGCTTGATGAACAGCTGACTGGTAGAATCAGGTGTGGTAACACTGAGCTTGATGAGCAGCTGACTGGTAGAATCAGGTGTGGTAACACTGGGCTTGATGTGCAGCTGACCTGGTAGAATCAGGTGTGCTAACACGGGGCTTGATGAACAGCTGACTGGTAGAATCAGGTGTGGTAACACTGGGCTTGATGTGCAGCTGACCTGGTAGAATCAGGTGTGGTAACACTGGGCTTGATGAACAGCTGACCTGGTAGAATCAGGTGTGGTAACACTGGGCTTGATGTGCAGCTGACCTGGTAGAATCAGGTGTGGTAACACTGGGCTTGATGTGCAGCTGACCTGGTAGAATCAGGTGTGGTAACACTGGGCTTGATGTGCAGCTGACCTGGTAGAATCAGGTGTGGTAACACTGGGCTTGATGAACAGCTGACCTGGTAGAATCAGGTGTGGTAACACTGGGCTTGATGTGCAGCTGACCTGGTAGAATCAGGTGTGGTAACACTGGGCTTGATGTGCAGCTGACCTGGTAGAATCAGGTGTGGTAACACTGGGCTTGATGTGCAGCTGACCTGGTAGAATCAGGTGTGGTAACACTGGGCTTGATGAACAGCTGACTGGTAGAATCAGGTGTGGTAACACTGGGCTTGATGTGCAGCTGACTGGTAGAATCAGGTGTGGTAACACTGGGCTTGATGAACAGCTGACTGGTAGAATCAGGTGTGGTAACACTGGGCTTGATGAGCAGCTGACTGGTAGAATCAGGTGTGGTAACACTGGGCTTGATGAACAGCTGACTGGTAGAATCAGGTGTGGTAACACTGGGCTTGATGTGCAGCTGACCTGGTAGAATCAGGTGTGGTAACACTGGGCTTGATGTGCAGCTGACTGGTAGAATCAGGTGTGGTAACACTGGGCTTGATGAACAGCTGACTGGTAGAATCAGGTGTGGTAACACTGGGCTTGATGAACAGCTGACTGGTAGAATCAGGTGTGGTAACACTGGGCTTGATGTGCAGCTGACTGGTAGAATCAGGTGTGGTAACACTGGGCTTGATGAACAGCTGACTGGTAGAATCAGGTGTGGTAACACTGGGCTTGATGAGCAGCTGACTGGTAGAATCAGGTGTGGTAACACTGGGCTTGATGTGCAGCTGACCTGGTAGAATCAGGTGTGGTAACACTGGGCTTGATGAACAGCTGACTGGTAGAATCAGGTGTGGTAACACTGGGCTTGATGAACAGCTGACTGGTAGAATCAGGTGTGGTAACATTGGGCTTGATGAACAGCTGACTGGTAGAATCAGGTGTGGTAACACTGGGCTTGATGTGCAGCTGACTGGTAGAATCAGGTGTGGTAACAGTGGGCTTGATGAACAGCTGACTGGTAGAATCAGGTGTGGTAACAGTGGGCTTGATGAACAGCTGACTGGTAGAATCAGGTGTGGTAACACTGGGCTTGATGAACAGCTGACTGGTAGAATCAGGTGTGGTAACACTGGGCTTGATGAACAGCGGACTGGTAGAATCAGGTGTGGTAACACTGGGCTTTATGAACAGCTGAGGTGTCGATGAACAGCTGAGGTCTTGATGAACAGCTGAGGTCTTGATGAACAGCTGACTGGTAGAATAATGTGTGGTAACACTGGGCTTTATGAACAGCTGAGGTGTTGATGAACAGCTGAGGTGTCGATGAACAGCTGAGGTGTTGATGAACAGCCGAGGTGTTGATAAACAGCTGAGGTGTTGATGAACAGCTGAGGTCTTGGTGAACAGCTGACTGGTAGAATCAGGTGTGGTAAAATAGCAGACATTCCCACATGTATATATATATATATAAGTCAGAATAAACATGAAAACGGATGAGAGTACTCACAGATTTGGAAGAGAACACACAGTACATTTTAAGTATTGATAGTTTGCAAAGTACAATTTGAATTGGTGTAAGTCGTTTGTCAGCTCCCCATGGGCTGGCTTGTATTTCTCTGTGACAGGCGACATGCCCACAATCCACCACTCTGTCGTAAAGAACTGTGTCCCTGGGTAAGTACCTGTAGGTACAGCATGCAACAACCTCTTCCTAGAGAGTATGAGAGCTGGTCTCTCCTCCGTTCTAGCAGGACAAACACAGTAGTACCACAACACCACATTCACTGTCCACTTGCCTGCCCCTCCTCAAACCCAAAGGCTCTTTTAAGAGCCACCTAATTAATGGAAATAAGTGTTAGTGTGTGTGTGTGTGTGTGTGTGTGTGTGTGTGTGTGTGTGTGTGTGTGTGTGTGTGTGTTTTTGTTTGTGTCAGGAGGGAGGGAGGGAGGGAGGGAGGGGGGAGAGGAGGGAGGGAGGGAGGGGGGAGAGGAGGGAGGGAGGGAGGGAGGGAGGGAGGGAGGGAGGGAGGGAGGGAGGGAGGGAGGGGGCTGTCAAAACCATAAGCTCAATAAATTCTCTGGGAGGTGAATCCACAATCTTTAGATCCACTGGCTGTACCTCTAACCATTACACTATGAAACCTGCTATTAAAAGCATTTATTTTGACAGTCGATTTTAAATGGACAGTCGGAAAGCTTTCATCACAAAATTATTTTGTTCATTTACTCATTACTGATTGAATGTTTTATATTTCTCTTGCTTGGTTAAAATAAACTAGTCTAAAACAGTTGATTTGTTGAAAACAACTCATTTAGTCACGTAGCTAACTGAGTTAGCAAGCTGTCATCTGACTGTTATATCATTATGTTAGCTAGCTAGCTACCTAGATCAAAAAAAAAAAACTGCCTTTCTTTGCCTGTTTGTAAGCTAGCTAGCTTACTGCTAGCTTTTCAGTTCATAACTAGCTTACTGTTTCTTAACAAAGCAATTTGTCTTCTCAGCTATGATTTGTGTTGTGGTCTTGGTTGTTCTTAGTTGAGGAAATGTAGCATGGCTAATTGCAGCGTTGGTCTTGTCTGAAATCTGGCAACCTTGTCTTACCGTGGCTTGGTCTATGGCTAGCTAACTTTCTTTGCCTGCTTGTTAGCTCGCTAGCTTTCAGCTGACTGATGTTAGCATCTAGCCTCTGCAGGCTAGACAAATGTTAGCTAGCTACCTAGCTGATCAAAATATCTGTTTGCATTTATTGATTAATCTCAGCTTGAATATCACCATATATTGCTAGCTATTTACAGCAGCCTAGGTTTGTTCACATACACCTCTTATGACTGGCAGCATAGTGCAATCAGCTGTGTTGATGCCGAGCAACCAACACGGCTAAAAATATATATATATATATATATTAGCATATTAGCATTGTCAAAAATGCTACAGAAAGGTAGCACGCCGTTGGTTCTTAATAATGGACAGAAATGAGCATGTGAGAGCGATACATTACGAAAGTAGTCGAAATTGTCGCCCCCCCATTACAAATGTAGTTAGTCCCCTTACAAACGCCCCCCTTTACAAATGTAGTTAGTCCCCTTACAAACGCCCCCCTTTACAAATGTAGTTAGTCCCCTTACAAACGCCCCCCTTTACAAATGTAGTTAGTCCGAAAGATGTCAAGTCTAGAGGTCACTTTATAGACGCTGTAGTCTCCTTCTTGACCTTGTTTTATAGACGCTGTAGTCTCCTTCTTGACCTTGTTTTATAGACGCTGTAGTCTCCTTCTTGACCTTGTTTTATAGACGCTGTAGTCTCCTTCTTGACCTTGTTTTATAGACGCTGTAGTCTCCTTCTTGACCTTGTTTTATAGACGCTGTAGTCTCCTTCTTGACCTTGTTTTATAGACGCTGTAGTCTCCTTCTTGACCTAGTTTTATAGACGCTGTAGTCTCCTTCTTGACCTTGTATTATAGACGCTGTAGTCTCCTTCTTGACCTTGTTTTATAGACGCTGTAGTCTCCTTCTTGACCTTGTTTCATAGACGCTGTAGTCTCCTTCTTGACCTTGTTTTATAGACGCTGTAGTCTCCTTCTTGACCTTGTTTTATAGACGCTGTAGTCTCCTTCTTGACCTTGTTTCATAGACGCTGT
>NW_028322097.1:217500-237500 GCF_057628025.1 Oncorhynchus mykiss
CAGTGGCGTTAGATTAACAAGAATTTAAGCTTTCTGCCCGTATCAGACATGTCTATGTCCCGGAACGGTTGATGTTACTTATAATTGTCATGCTAATCACATTAGTGGTGAAGTAGTGAAGGCTGATGCTAAGAACAGTGATAATAGACACATACTGGACACTACTACACTCTACTGTACAATACACAGACAGGACATTAAACACTCTACTGTACAATACACAGACAGGACATTAACCACTCTACTGTACAATACACAGACAGGACATTAAACACTCTACTGTACAATACACAGACAGGACATTAAACACTCTACTGTACAATACACAGACAGGACATTAAACACTCTACTGTACAATACACAGACAGGACATTAAACATGCACTCTACTGTACAATACACAGACAGGACATCATACACTCTACTGTACAATACACAGACAGGACATTAAACACTCTACTGTACAATACACAGACAGGACATTAAACACTCTACTGTACAATACACAGACAGGACATTAAACACTCTCTCTACTGTACAATACACAGACAGGACATTAAACACTCTACTGTACAATACACAGACAGGACATTAAACACTCTACTGTACAATACACAGACAGGACATTAAACACTCTACTGTACAATACACAGACAGGACATTAAACATACACTCTACTGTACAATACACAGACAGGACATTAAACACTCTACTGTACAATACACAGACAGGACATTAAACACTCTACTGTACAATACACAGACAGGACATTAACCACTCTACTGTACAATACACAGACAGGACATTTAACATACACTCTACTGTACAATACACAGACAGGACATCATACACTCTACTGTACAATACACAGACAGGACATTAAACACTCTACTGTACAATACACAGACAGGACATTAAACACTCTACTGTACAATACACAGACAGGACATCAAACACTCTACTGTACAATACACAGACAGGACATTAACCACTCTACTGTACAATACACAGACAGGACATTAAACACTCTACTGTACAATACACAGACAGGACATTAAACATACCCTCTACTGTACAATACACAGACAGGACATTAAACACTCTACTGTACAATACACAGACAGGACATTAACCACTCTACTGTACAATACACAGACAGGACATTAAACACTCTACTGTACAATACACAGACAGGACATTAAACACTCTACTGTACAATACACAGACAGGACATTAAACACTCTACTTTACAATACACAGACAGGACATTAAACACTCTACTGTACAATACACAGACAGGACATTAAACACTCTACTGTACAATACACAGACAGGACATTAAACACTCTACTGTACAATACACAGACAGGACATTAAACACTCTACTGTACAATACACAGACAGGACATTAAACATACACTCTACTGTACAATACACAGACAGGACATCATACACTCTACTGTACAATACACAGACAGGACATTAAACACTCTACTGTACAATACACAGACAGGACATTAAACATGCACTCTACTGTACATACACAGACAGGACATTAAACACTCTACTGTACAATACACAGACAGGACATCATACACTCTACTGTACAATACACAGACAGGACATTAAACACTCTACTGTACAATACACAGACAGGACATCATACACTCTACTGTACAATACACAGACAGGACATTAAACATGCACTCTACTGTACAATACACAGACAGGACATTAAACACTCTACTGTACAATACACAGACAGGACATTAAACACTCTACTGTACAATACACAGACAGGACATTAAACACTCTACTGTACAATACACAGACAGGACATTAAACACTCTACTGTACAATACACAGACAGGACATTAAACACTCTACTGTACAATACACAGACAGGACATTAAACACTCTACTGTACAATACACAGACAGGACATTAAACACTCTACTGTACAATACACAGACAGGACATTAAACACTCTACTGTACAATACACAGACAGGACATTAAACACTCTACTGTACAATACACAGACAGGATATTAACCATACACTCTACTGTACAATACACAGACAGGACATTAAACACTCTACTGTACAATACACAGACAGGACATTAAACACTCTACTGTACAATACACAGACAGGACATTAAACACTCTACTGTACAATACACAGACAGGACATTTAACACTCTACTGTACAATACACAGACAGGACATTAAACACTCTACTGTACAATACACAGACAGGACATTAAACACTCTACTGTACAATACACAGACAGGACATTAAACACTCTACTGTACAATACACAGACAGGACATTAAACACTCTACTGTACAATACACAGACAGGACATTAAACACTCTACTGTACAATACACAGACAGGACATTAAAAACTCTACTGTACAATACACAGACAGGACATTAAACACTCTACTGTACATACACAGACAGGACATTAAACACTCTACTGTACAATACACAGACAGGACATCATACACTCTACTGTACAATACACAGACAGGACATTAAACACTCTACTGTACAATACACAGACAGGACATCATACACTCTACTGTACAATACACAGACAGGACATTAAACATGCACTCTACTGTACAATACACAGACAGGACATTAAACACTCTACTGTACAATACACAGACAGGACATTAAACACTCTACTGTACAATACACAGACAGGACATTAAACACTCTACTGTACAATACACAGACAGGACATTAAACACTCTACTGTACAATACACAGACAGGACATTAAACACTCTACTGTACAATACACAGACAGGACATTAAACACTCTACTGTACAATACACAGACAGGATATTAACCATACACTCTACTGTACAATACACAGACAGGACATTAAACACTCTACTGTACAATACACAGACAGGACATTAAACACTCTACTGTACAATACACAGACAGGACATTAAACACTCTACTGTACAATACACAGACAGGACATTTAACACTCTACTGTACAATACACAGACAGGACATTAAACACTCTACTGTACAATACACAGACAGGACATTAACCACTCTACTGTACAATACACAGACAGGACATTAACCACTCTACTGTACAATACACAGACAGGACATTAAACACTCTACTGTACAATACACAGACAGGACATTAACCACTCTACTGTACAATACACAGACAGGACATTAACCACTCTACTGTACAATACACAGACAGGACATTAACCACTCTACTGTACAATACACAGACAGGACATTAAACACTCTACTGTACAATACACAGACAGGACATTAACCACTCTACTGTACAATACACAGACAGGACATTAACCACTCTACTGTACAATACACAGACAGGACATTAACCACTCTACTGTACAATACACAGACAGGACATTAACCACTCTACTGTACAATACACAGACAGGACATTAACCACTCCACTGTACAATACACAGACAGGACATTAACCACTCTACTGTACAATACACAGACAGGACATCATACACTCTACTGTACAATACACAGACAGGACATTAACCACTCTACTGTACAATACACAGACAGGACATTAAACACTCTACTGTACAATACACAGACAGGACATCATACACTCTACTGTACAATACACAGACAGGACATCATACACTCTACTGTACAATACACAGACAGGACATCATACACTCTACTGTACAATACACAGACAGGACATTAAACACTCTACTGTACAATACACAGACAGGACATTAACCACTCTACTGTACAATACACAGACAGGACATTAACCACTCTACTGTACAATACACAGACAGGACATTAAACACTCTACTGTACAATACACAGACAGGACATTAACCACTCTACTGTACAATACACAGACAGGACATTAACCACTCTACTGTACAATACACAGACAGGACATTAACCACTCTACTGTACAATACACAGACAGGACATTAACCACTCTACTGTACAATACACAGACAGGACATTAACCACTCTACTGTACAATACACAGACAGGACATTAAACATGCACTCTACTGTACAATACACAGACAGGACATTAAACACTCTACTGTACAATACACAGACAGGACATTAACCACTCTACTGTACAATACACAGACAGGACATTAAACCAACACTCTACTGTACAATACACAGACAGGACATTAACCAACACTCTACTGTACAATACACAGACAGGACATTAAACACTCTACTGTACAATACACAGACAGGACATTAAACACTCTACTGTACAATACACAGACAGGACATTAAACACTCTCTCTACTGTACAATACACAGACAGGACATTAAACACTCTACTGTACAATACACAGACAGGACATTAAACACTCTACTGTACATACACAGACAGGACATTAACCACTCTACTGTACAATACACAGACAGGACATTAACCACTCTACTGTACAATACACAGACAGGACATTAACCACTCTACTGTACAATACACAGACAGGACATTAAACACTCTACTGTACAATACACAGACAGGACATTAAACCAACACTCTACTGTACAATACACAGACAGGACATTAAACCAACACTCTACTGTACAATACACAGACAGGACATTAAACACTCTACTGTACAATACACAGACAGGACATTAACCACTCTACTGTACAATACACAGACAGGACATTAAACACTCTACTGTACAATACACAGACAGGACATTAACCACTCTACTGTACAATACACAGACAGGACATTAACCACTCTACTGTACAATACACAGACAGGACATTTAACACTCTACTGTACAATACACAGACAGGACATTAAACACTCTACTGTACAATACACAGACAGGACATTTAACATACACTCTACTGTACAATACACAGACAGGACATTTAACATACACTCTACTGTACAATACACAGACAGGACATTTAACATACACTCTACTGTACAATACACAGACAGGACATTTAACATACACTCTACTGTACAATACACAGACAGGACATTTAACATACACTCTACTGTACAATACACAGACAGGACATTTAACATACACTCTACTGTACAATACACAGACAGGACATTAAACACTCTACTGTACAATACACAGACAGGACATTTAACATACACTCTACTGTACAATACACAGACAGGACATTTAACATACACTCTACTGTACAATACACAGACAGGACATTAAACACTCTACTGTACAATACACAGACAGGACATTTAACATACACTCTACTGTACAATACACAGACAGGACATTAAACACTCTACTGTACAATACACAGACAGGACATTAACCACTCTACTGTACAATACACAGACAGGACATTAACCACTCTACTGTACAATACACAGACAGGACATTAACCACTCTACTGTACAATACACAGACAGGACATTAACCACTCTACTGTACAATACACAGACAGGACATTAACCACTCTACTGTACAATACACAGACAGGACATTAACCACTCTACTGTACAATACACAGACAGGACATTAAACACTCTACTGTACAATACACAGACAGGACATTAACCACTCTACTGTACAATACACAGACAGGACATTAAACACTCTACTGTACAATACACAGACAGGACATTAACCACTCTACTGTACAATACACAGACAGGACATTAACCACTCTACTGTACAATACACAGACAGGACATTAACCACTCTACTGTACAATACACAGACAGGACATTAACCACTCTACTGTACAATACACAGACAGGACATTAACCACTCCACTGTACAATACACAGACAGGACATTAACCACTCTACTGTACAATACACAGACAGGACATCATACACTCTACTGTACAATACACAGACAGGACATTAACCACTCTACTGTACAATACACAGACAGGACATTAAACACTCTACTGTACAATACACAGACAGGACATCATACACTCTACTGTACAATACACAGACAGGACATCATACACTCTACTGTACAATACACAGACAGGACATCATACACTCTACTGTACAATACACAGACAGGACATTAAACACTCTACTGTACAATACACAGACAGGACATTAACCACTCTACTGTACAATACACAGACAGGACATTAACCACTCTACTGTACAATACACAGACAGGACATTAACCACTCTACTGTACAATACACAGACAGGACATTAAACACTCTACTGTACAATACACAGACAGGACATTAACCACTCTACTGTACAATACACAGACAGGACATTAACCACTCTACTGTACAATACACAGACAGGACATTAAACACTCTACTGTACAATACACAGACAGGACATTAAACACTCTACTGTACAATACACAGACAGGACATTAACCACTCTACTGTACAATACACAGACAGGACATTAACCACTCTACTGTACAATACACAGACAGGACATTAACCACTCTACTGTACAATACACAGACAGGACATTAAACATGCACTCTACTGTACAATACACAGACAGGACATTAAACACTCTACTGTACAATACACAGACAGGACATTAACCACTCTACTGTACAATACACAGACAGGACATTAACCACTCTACTGTACAATACACAGACAGGACATTAAACACTCTACTGTACAATACACAGACAGGACATTAAACACTCTCTCTACTGTACAATACACAGACAGGACATTAAACACTCTACTGTACAATACACAGACAGGACATTAAACACTCTACTGTACATACACAGACAGGACATTAACCACTCTACTGTACAATACACAGACAGGACATTAAACACTCTACTGTACAATACACAGACAGGACATTAAACACTCTACTGTACAATACACAGACAGGACATTAACCACTCTACTGTACAATACACAGACAGGACATTAAACACTCTACTGTACAATACACAGACAGGACATTAACCACTCTACTGTACAATACACAGACAGGACATTAAACACTCTACTGTACAATACACAGACAGGACATTAAACACTCTACTGTACAATACACAGACAGGACATTAACCACTCTACTGTACAATACACAGACAGGACATTAAACCAACACTCTACTGTACAATACACAGACAGGACATTAACCAACACTCTACTGTACAATACACAGACAGGACATTAACCACTCTACTGTACAATACACAGACAGGACATTAACCACTCTACTGTACAATACACAGACAGGACATTAACCACTCTACTGTACAATACACAGACAGGACATTAAACCACTCTACTGTACAATACACAGACAGGACATTAAACACTCTACTGTACAATACACAGACAGGACATTAAACACTCTACTGTACAATACACAGACAGGACATTAAACACTCTACTGTACAATACACAGACAGGACATTAACCAACACTCTACTGTACAATACACAGACAGGACATTAACCAACACTCTACTGTACAATACACAGACAGGACATTAACCAACACTCTACTGTACAATACACAGACAGGACATTAACCAACACTCTACTGTACAATACACAGACAGGACATTAACCAACACTCTACTGTACAATACACAGACAGGACATTAAACACTCTACTGTACAATACACAGACAGGACATTAAACACTCTACTGTACAATACACAGACAGGACATTAACCACTCTACTGTACAATACACAGACAGGACATTAACCACTCTACTGTACAATACACAGACAGGACATTAACCACTCTACTGTACAATACACAGACAGGACATTAAACACTCTACTGTACAATACACAGACAGGACATTAAACACTCTACTGTACAATACACAGACAGGACATTAAACCAACACTCTACTGTACAATACACAGACAGGACATTAACCACTCTACTGTACAATACACAGACAGGACATTAACCACTCTACTGTACAATACACAGACAGGACATTAAACACTCTACTGTACAATACACAGACAGGACATTAAACACTCTACTGTACAATACACAGACAGGACATTAAACCAACACTCTACTGTACAATACACAGACAGGACATTAACCACTCTACTGTACAATACACAGACAGGACATCATACACTCTACTGTACAATACACAGACAGGACATTAAACACTCTACTGTACAATACACAGACAGGACATCATACACTCTACTGTACAATACACAGACAGGACATCATACACTCTACTGTACAATACACAGACAGGACATTAAACACTCTACTGTACAATACACAGACAGGACATTAAACATACACTCTACTGTACAATACACAGACAGGACATTAACCACTCTACTGTACAATACACAGACAGGACATTAAACACTCTACTGTACAATACACAGACAGGACATTAACCACTCTACTGTACAATACACAGACAGGACATTAAACACTCTACTGTACAATACACAGACAGGACATTAACCACTCTACTGTACAATACACAGACAGGACATTAACCATGCACTCTACTGTACAATACACAGACAGGACATTAACCACTCTACTGTACAATACACAGACAGGACATTAACCACTCTACTGTACAATACACAGACAGGACATTAACCACTCTACTGTACAATACACAGACAGGACATTAAACACTCTACTGTACAATACACAGACAGGACATTAACCACTCTACTGTACAATACACAGACAGGACATTAACCACTCTACTGTACAATACACAGACAGGACATTAAACACTCTACTGTACAATACACAGACAGGACATTAACCACTCTACTGTACAATACACAGACAGGACATTAACCACTCTACTGTACAATACACAGACAGGACATTAAACACTCTACTGTACAATACACAGACAGGACATTAACCACTCTACTGTACAATACACAGACAGGACATTAAACACTCTACTGTACAATACACAGACAGGACATTAAACACTCTACTATACAATACACAGACAGGACATTAACCACTCTACTGTACAATACACAGACAGGACATTAAACATGCACTCTACTGTACAATACACAGACAGGACATCATACACTCTACTGTACAATACACAGACAGGACATCATACACTCTACTGTACAATACACAGACAGGACATCATACACTCTACTGTACAATACACAGACAGGACATCATACACTCTACTGTACAATACACAGACAGGACATTAAACACTACTGTACAATACACAGACAGGACATTAAACACTCTACTGTACAATACACAGACAGGACATTAAACACTCTACTGTACAATACACAGACAGGACATTAACCACTCTCTCTACTGTACAATACACAGACAGGACATTAACCACTCTACTGTACAATACACAGACAGGACATTAACCACTCTACTGTACAATACACAGACAGGACATTAACCACTCTACTGTACAATACACAGACAGGACATTAACCACTCTACTGTACAATACACAGACAGGACATTAACCACTCTACTGTACAATACACAGACAGGACATCATACACTCTACTGTACAATACACAGACAGGACATTAACCACTCTACTGTACAATACACAGACAGGACATTAAACACTCTACTGTACAATACACAGACAGGACATTAAACACTCTACTGTACAATACACAGACAGGACATTAAACCAACACTCTACTGTACAATACACAGACAGGACATTAAACATACACTCTACTGTACAATACACAGACAGGACATTAACCACTCTACTGTACAATACACAGACAGGACATTAAACACTCTACTGTACAATACACAGACAGGACATCATACACTCTACTGTACAATACACAGACAGGACATTAACCACTCTACTGTACAATACACAGACAGGACATTAAACACTCTACTGTACAATACACAGACAGGACATTAAACACTCTACTGTACAATACACAGACAGGACATTAACCACTCTACTGTACAATACACAGACAGGACATCATACACTCTACTGTACAATACACAGACAGGACATGAACCACTCTACTGTACAATACACAGACAGGACATTAAACACTCTACTGTACAATACACAGACAGGACATTAAACATACACTCTACTGTACAATACACAGACAGGACATTAACCACTCTACTGTACAATACACAGACAGGACATTAAACATGCACTCTACTGTACAATACACAGACAGGACATCATACACTCTACTGTACAATACACAGACAGGACATCATACACTCTACTGTACAATACACAGACAGGACATTAACCACTCTACTGTACAATACACAGACAGGACATTAAACACTCTACTGTACAATACACAGACAGGACATTAACCACTCTACTGTACAATACACAGACAGGACATTAACCACTCTACTGTACAATACACAGACAGGACATTAAACCACTCTACTGTACAATACACAGACAGGACATTAAACACTCTACTGTACAATACACAGACAGGACATTAAACACTCTACTGTACAATACACAGACAGGACATTAAACACTCTACTGTACAATACACAGACAGGACATTAACCAACACTCTACTGTACAATACACAGACAGGACATTAACCAACACTCTACTGTACAATACACAGACAGGACATTAACCAACACTCTACTGTACAATACACAGACAGGACATTAACCAACACTCTACTGTACAATACACAGACAGGACATTAACCAACACTCTACTGTACAATACACAGACAGGACATTAAACACTCTACTGTACAATACACAGACAGGACATTAAACACTCTACTGTACAATACACAGACAGGACATTAACCACTCTACTGTACAATACACAGACAGGACATTAACCACTCTACTGTACAATACACAGACAGGACATTAACCACTCTACTGTACAATACACAGACAGGACATTAACCACTCTACTGTACAATACACAGACAGGACATTAAACACTCTACTGTACAATACACAGACAGGACATTAAACACTCTACTGTACAATACACAGACAGGACATTAAACCAACACTCTACTGTACAATACACAGACAGGACATTAACCACTCTACTGTACAATACACAGACAGGACATCATACACTCTACTGTACAATACACAGACAGGACATTAAACACTCTACTGTACAATACACAGACAGGACATCATACACTCTACTGTACAATACACAGACAGGACATCATACACTCTACTGTACAATACACAGACAGGACATTAAACACTCTACTGTACAATACACAGACAGGACATTAAACATACACTCTACTGTACAATACACAGACAGGACATTAACCACTCTACTGTACAATACACAGACAGGACATTAACCACTCTACTGTACAATACACAGACAGGACATTAACCACTCTACTGTACAATACACAGACAGGACATTAACCACTCTACTATACAATACACAGACAGGACATTAAACCAACACTCTACTGTACAATACACAGACAGGACATTAACCACTCTACTGTACAATACACAGACAGGACATTAAACACTCTACTGTACAATACACAGACAGGACATTAACCACTCTACTGTACAATACACAGACAGGACATTAACCACTCTACTGTACAATACACAGACAGGACATTAAACTAAAACATGATCTCTGGCATCTTAAGCATAAGTATTCACAACGTAGTGCACAAATTGTATTAGTAACATAATCACGCAAAATGTCTAAGTTTGTTATCATGTCATACAAGTTGCAGAACGCGTAACATTTCATCACACGGGATCAATGACAAAACACAACACAGGAATACTCTTCGGACTTGTGGACAACACTTTGACTGGCTAAAATGATCCAAAAAGTTTCTGAAGTCATCAGCAACCTAATAGTGTTGTTTTATTTTAAAGGACGATGGGGGTTTTGATTCCATTAGTGAGTCTTGTCTGAGCCACAATGGCCCAGAGTGCAGAAACCTCCTATCTCCTATTGGTTTTAGTGAGACAACCGGACGAACCGCCCCCCTTGGACAGTAAAACATAGTGTACGTTTCGTCATCGGTTTCAAGGACTAATTAGCTGTAGTTTTACTTTCATTATTAACAGCCAAGGAACGTAGTGTACACAGGCGTTTAACCTCATAGTCCGATTTATTTAAGACGATGGCTTTTTCTTCTTTCTTTCTTCTATAGTGTGTGTTATGTCAGACCGAGCGAGCTCACCCTGACTGTCTGTAGCTAGTTTTGGCCCCACGGGGCTTCCGTAGGAGTGTGTGTGTGTGTGTGGTTTAGCTAATTGGGAGTCTAGCTCTTTTAATTGGAGCTGTGGAAACAAACCCTCCTGGGAAATACGTGAGTTCACCTTTATTCTGTTCACCTTTCATAAACATTGTTTATCTTTTCAGCAGTTCAAGTCCAAGGGCCGATAGGGCCCCTAGTTTGTTCCATAAAGCTTGGCATGGATGCCGATAGGGCCCCTAGTTTGTTCCATAAAGTTTGGCATGGATGCCGATAGGGCCCCTAGTTTGTTCCATAAAGCTTGGCATGGATGCCGATAGGGCCCCTAGTTTGTTCCATAAAGCTTGGCATGGATGCCGATAGGGCCCCTAGTTTGTTCCATAAAGCTTGGCATGGATGCCGAAAGGGCCCCTAGTTTGTTCCATAAAGTTTGGCATGGATGCCGATAGGGCCCCTAGTTTGTTCCATAAAGGTTGGCATGGATGCCGATAGGGCCCCTAGTTTGTTCCATAAAGCTTGGCATGGATGCCGATAGGGCCCCTAGTTTGTTCCATAAAGCTTGGCATGGATGCCGATAGGGCCCCTAGTTTGTTCCATAAAGTTTGGCATGGATGCCGATAGGGCCCCTAGTTTGTTCCATAAAGCTTGGCATGGATGCCGATAGGGCCCCTAGTTTGTTCCATAAAGCTTGGCATGGATGCCGATAGGGCCCCTAGTTTGTTCCATAAAGCTTGGCATGGGGATGCCGATAGGGCCCCTAGTTTGTTCCATAAAGCTTGGCATGGATGCCGATAGGGCCCCTAGTTTGTTCCATAAAGCTTGGCATGGATGCCGATAGGGCCCCTAGTTTGTTCCATAAAGCTTGGCATGGATGCCGATAGGGCCCCTAGTTTGTTCCATGAAGCTTGGCATGGATGCCGATAGGGCCCCTAGTTTGTTCCATAAAGCTTGGCATGGATGCCGATAGGGCCCCTAGTTTGTTCCATAAAGCTTGGCATGGATGCCGATAGGGCCCCTAGTTTGTTCCATAAAGCTTGGCATGGATGCCGATAGGGCCCCTAGTTTGTTCCATAAAGCTTGGCATGGATGCCGATAGGGCCCGTAGTTTGTTCCATAAAGCTTGGCATGGATGCCGATAGGGCCCCTAGTTTGTTCCATAAAGCTTGGCATGGATGCCGTTGAGAGCCTTACTAAGGTACGATGCTACTGTAACATATGACATAAGACATATGACCTCAGGAAGTGAAAGGATAGGAACTCCCTCATGGAGATGTCCTGATGTTCTCTGTGTCGTGTGAAATTTTAGTCATCCCCCTCCACTCTTTTCCACCCGCTCACCCACCCACTCACCCACCCACTCACCCACCCACTCACCCACCCACTCACCCACCCAGGGAAATACTTCTGATTAGCTCAGTAATGATTAAATCTGTTTAAGAGACTAGAATCCCTCTCCTCTCCTCTCCTCCCTCGGTCCTATCGAATCCCTCTCCTCTCCTCCCTCGGTCCTATCGAATCCCTCCAGATGTTTCCCCTCTCCTCTCCTCCCTCGGTCCTATCGAATCCCTCCAGATGTTACCCCTCTCCTCTCCTCCCTCGGTCCTATCGAATCCCTACAGATGTTTCCCCTCTCCTCTCCTCCCTCGGTCCTATCGAATCCCTCCAGATGTTTCCCCTCTCCTCTCCTCCCTCGGTCCTATCGAATCCCTCCAGATGTTTCCCCTCTCCTCTCCTCCCTCGGTCCTATCGAATCCCTCTCCTCTCCTCCCTCGGTCCTATCGAATCCCTGCAGATGTTTCCCCTCTCCTCTCCTCCCTCGGTCCTATCGAATCCCTCCAGATGTTTCCCCTCTCCTCTCCTCCCTCGGTCCTATCGAATCCCTCTCCTCTCCTCTCCTCCCTCGGTCATATCGAATCCCTGCAGATGTTTCCCCTCTCCTCTCCTCCCTCGGTCCTATCGAATCCCTGCAGATGTTTCCCCTCTCCTCTCCTCCCTCGGTCCTATCGAATCCTTCTCCTCTCCTCCCTCGGTCCTATCGAATCCCTCCAGATGTTTCCCCTCCCCTCTCCTCTCCTTCCTCGGTCCTATCGAATCCCTCTCCTCTCCTTCCTCGGTCCTATCGAATCCCTGCAGATGTTTCCCCTCTCCTCTCCTCCCTCGGTCCTATTGAATCCCTGCAGATGTTTCCCCTCTCCTCTCCTTCCTCGGTCCTATCGAATCCCTCTCCTCTCCTTCCTCGGTCCTATCGAATCCCTCTCCTCTCCTCTCCTCCCTCGGTCCTATCGAATCCCTCTCCTCTCCTCCCTCTCCTCTATCGAATCCCTGCAGATGTTTCCCCTCTACCGTCCTCCCCAACCCCCTCTCCTCTCCTCCCCTCAACCCCCTCTCCTCTCCTCCTCAACCCCCTCTCCTCTCCTCCTCAACCCCCTCCCCTCTCCTCCTCAACCCCCTCTCCTCTCCTCCTCAACCCCCTCTCCTCCAATGTCATCCGCATCAACATCCTCCATGCTCCATTGTCTGGATCCCTGTGCACCTTGGGAAATATGCAAATGCATTATGAGAAAACAACAGCAGCAGTGAACAACAACAATAACAAGTACTGCTGTAAACATAAACAAGCAGCTCAGCAGAGGGAGATAAGAGCGGAATACTCTAACTTCAAATTAAAGAAAACATCTCCATTTTGGAACCTGTGTGTTGTCTGTCCTCCTTCCTGAACCTCTGTGTTGTGCTGTCTGTCCTCCTTCCTGAACCTCTGTGTTGTCTGTCCTCCTTCCTGAACCTCTGTGTTGTCTGTCCTCCTTCCTGAACCTCTGTGCTGTCTGTCCTCCTTCCTGAACCTCTGTGCTGTCTGTCCTCCTTCCTGAACCTCTGTGTTGTCTGTCCTCCTTCCTGAACCTCTGTGTTGTCTGTCCTCCTTCCTGAACCTCTGTGTCTGTCCTCCTTCCTGAACCTCTGTGCTGTCTGTCCTCCTTCCTGAACCTCTGTGTTGTCTGTCCTCCTTCCTGAACCTCTGTGCTGTCTGTCCTCCTTCCTGAACCTCTGTGTTGTCTGTCCTCCTTCCTGAACCTCTGTGTTGTCTGTCCTCCTTCCTGAACCTCTGTGCTGTCTGTCCTCCTTCCTGAACCTCTGTGTTGTCTGTCCTCCTTCCTGAACCTCTGTGTTGTCTGTCCTCCTTCCTGAACCTCTGTGCTGTCTGTCCTCCTTCCTGAACCTCTGTGTTGTCTGTCCTCCTTCCTGAACCTCTGTGCTGTCTGTCCTCCTTCCTGAACCTCTGTGCTGTCTGTCCTCCTTCCTGAACCTCTGTGCTGTCTGTCCTCCTTCCTGAACCTGTGTGTCTGTCCTCCTTCCTGAACCTCTGTGCTGTCTGTCCTCCTTCCTGAACCTGTGTGTCTGTCCTCCTTCCTGAACCTCTGTGCTGTCTGTCCTCCTTCCTGAACCTCTGTGTCTGTCCTCCTTCCTGAACCTCTGTGCTGTCTGTCCTCCTTCCTGAACCTCTGTGTCTGTCCTCCTTCCTGAACCTCTGTGCTGTCTGTCCTCCTTCCTGAACCTCTGTGTTGTCTGTCCTCCTTCCTGAACCTCTGTGCTGTCTGTCCTCCCTCCTGAACCTCTGTGCTGTCTGTCCTCCCTCCTGAACCTCTGTGCTGTCTGTCCTCCTTCCTGAACCTCTGTGCTGTCTGTCCTCCTTCCTGAACCTCTGTGTTGTCTGTCCTCCTTCCTGAACCTCTGTGTTGTGCTGTCTGTCCTCCCTCCTGAACCTCTGTGCTGTCTGTCCTCCTTCCTGAACCTCTGTGCTGTCTGTCCTCCTTCCTGAACCTCTGTGTTGTGCTGTCTGTCCTCCCTCCTGAACCTCTGTGCTGTCTGTCCTCCTTCCTGAACCTCTGTGTTGTCTGTCCTCCTTCCTGAACCTCTGTGCTGTCTGTCCTCCTTCCTGAACCTCTGTGTTGTCTGTCCTCCTTCCTGAACCTCTGTGTTGTGCTGTCTGTCCTCCTTCCTGAACCTCTGTGTTGTCTGTCCTCCTTCCTGAACCTCTGTGCTGTCTGTCCTCCTTCCTGAACCTCTGTGCTGTCTGTCCTCCTTCCTGAACCTCTGTGCTGTCTGTCCTCCTTCCTGAACCTCTGTGTCTGTCCTCCTTCCTGAACCTCTGTGTCTGTCCTCCTTCCTGAACCTCTGTGTCTGTCCTCCTTCCTGAACCTCTGTGCTGTCTGTCCTCCTTCCTGAACCGCTGTGCTGTCTGTCCTCCTTCCTGAACCTCTGTGTTGTCTGTCCTCCTTCCTGAACCTCTGTGTTGTCTGTTCTCCTTCCTGAACCTCTGTGCTGTCTGTCCTCCTTCCTGAACCTCTGTGTTGTCTGTCCTCCTTCCTGAACCTCTGTGCTGTCTGTCCTCCTTCCTGAACCTCTGTGTTGTCTGTCCTCCTTCCTGAACCTCTGTGCTGTCTGTCCTCCTTCCTGAACCTCTGTGCTGTCTGTCCTCCTTCCTGAACCTCTGTGTTGTCTGTCCTCCTTCCTGAACCTCTGTGTTGTCTGTCCTCCTTCCTGAACCTCTGTGCTTTCTGTCCTCCTTCCTGAACCTCTGTGCTGTCTGTCCTCCTTCCTGAACCTCTGTGTTGTCTGTCCTCCTTCCTGAACCTCTGTGCTGTCTGTCCTCCTTCCTGAACCTCTGTGTTGTCTGTCCTCCTTCCTGAACCTCTGTGCTGTCTGTCCTCCTTCCTGAACCTCTGTGCTGTCTGTCCTCCTTCCTGAACCTCTGTGCTGTCTGTCCTCCTTCCTGAACCTCTGTGTCTTTTCTCCTTCCTGAACCTCTGCACTGTCTGTCCTCCTTCCTGAACCTCTGTGCCTGTCCTCCTTCCTGAACCTCTGTGTCTGTCCTCCTTCCTGAACCTCTGTGTTGTCTGTCCTCCTTCCTGAACCTCTGTGTTGTCTGTTCTCCCTCCCAAACCTCTGTGCTGTCTGTCCTCCCTCCCAAACCTCTGTGCTGTCTGTCCTCCCTCCCAAAACTCTGTGCTGTCTGTCCTCCCTCCCAAACCTCTGTGCTGTCTGTCCTCCTTCCTGAACCTGTGTGTTGTCTGTCCTCCTTCCTGAACCTCTGTGTCTGTCCTCCTTCCTGAACCTCTGTGTCTTTTCTCCTTCCTGAACCTCTGCACTGTCTGTCCTCCTTCCTGAACCTCTGTGTCTGTCCTCCTTCCTGAACCTCTGTGTCTGTCCTCCTTCCTGAACCTCTGTGTTGTCTGTCCTCCTTCCTGAACCTCTGTGTTGTCTGTTCTCCCTCCCAAACCTCTGTGCTGTCTGTTCTCCTTCCTGTGTAGTTGTTGACTCCACTTGGAAGAAATCAATTGTCTCAGTAGGATGTGATGAGATGAAGGGGTGGCAGGGGGAGGGGGGGGGGGGCTCTCATTAACCCTGGTGACACCCCGCCCTGCGTGAAGCCTGCTGTTTGTGTTGTTCACACTGAGTTGGATCTCTGGATCACTGTTTGTTTAGAGTGACGTAGCTGCAAAATGCCACACGACAACTCAGCCCACATCTGTCTGATGCATTAGCATTAGAGGCTATGGCTAAAAGAACACCCCTATTCCCTGCACAGTCCTCCATATGGGAGGACATATTAAAGTTGACACTCTGTTGCAAACTCTGAACCGGATCTAGAGCAATATCTACCATCCTGGTCTAATATCTACCGTCCTGGTACAATATCTACCATCCTGGTCTAATATCTAACATACTGGTCTAATATCTACCATCCTGGTCTAATATCTACCATCCTGGTCTAATATCTAACATACTGGTCTAATATCTACCGTCCTGGTACAATATCTACCATCCTGGTCTAATATCTAACATACTGGTCTAATATCTACCATCCTGGTCTAATATCTACCATCCTGGTCTAATATCTACCATCCTGGTCTAATATCTACCATCCTGGTCTAATATCTACCATCCTGGTCCAATATCTACCATACTGGTCCAATATCTACCATCCTGGTCTAATATCTACCATACTGGTCTAATATCTACCATCCTGGTCTAATATCTACCATACTGGTCTAATATCTACCATCCTGGTCCAATATCTACCATCCTGGTCTAATATCTACCATACTGGTCCAATATCTACCATACTGGTCTAATATCTACCATCCTGGTCCAATATCTACCATCCTGGTCAAATATCTACCATACTGGTCCAATATCTAACATACTGGTCCAATATCTACCATCCTGGTCTAATATCTACCATCCTGGTCCAATATCTACCATCCTGGTCTAATATCTACCATACTGGTCCAATATCTACCATACTGGTCCAATATCTAACATACTGGTCTAATATCTACCATCCTGGTCTAATATCTACCATCCTGGTCCAATATCTACCATCCTGGTCCAATATCTAACATACTGGTCTAATATCTACCATCCTGGTCTAAAATCTACCATACTGGTCTAATATCTACCATGCTGGTCCAATATCTACCATCCTGGTCTAATATCTACCATACTGGTCCAATATCTACCATACTGGTCTAATATCTACCATCCTGGTCTAAAATCTACCATACTGGTCCAATATCTGATATACTAGTCCAATATCTACCATCCTGGTCTAATATCTACCATCCTGGTCTAAAATCTACCATACTGGTCCAATATCTGATATACTAGTCCAATATCTACCATACTGGTCTAATATCTACCATCCTGGTCTAATATCTACCATCCTGGTCTAAAATCTACCATACTGGTCTAATATCTACCATGCTGGTCCAATATCTACCATCCTGGTCTAATATCTACCATCCTGGTCTAATATCTAACATGCTGGTCTAATATCTACCATACTGGTACCTTACTGCTGTTCCTGGAGAGAGACCCTACTGTAGGTTTTGGAGAGCCCTGCCCTGTATAGTGCACCGCTTAAGACCAGAGCCCTCTAGGGGTCCAGGAACAGGGTTGGAGAGCCCTCTATAGGTCCAGGAAACAGGGTTGGAGAGCCCTCTATAGGTCCAGGAACAGGGTTGGAGAGCCCTCTATGGGTCCAGGAATAGGGTTGGAGAGCCCTCTATGGGTCCAGGAACAGGGTTGGAGAGCCCTCTATGGGTCCAGGAACAGGGTTGGAGAGCCCTCTAGGGGTCCAGGAACAGGGTTGGAGAGCCCTCTATGGGTCCAGGAACAGGGTTGGAGAGCCCTCTATGGGTCCAGGAACAGGGTTGGAGAGCCCTCTATGGGTCCAGGAAACAGGGTTGGAGAGCCCTGCCCTGTATAGTGCACTACTTAGGACCAGAGCCCTCTATGGGTCCAGGAACAGGGTTGGAGAGCCCTCTATGGGTCCAGGAACAGGGTTGGAGAGCCCTCTATGGGTCCAGGAACAGGGTTGGAGAGCCCTCTATGGGTCCAGGAAACAGGGTTGGAGAGCCCTCTATGGGTCCAGGAAACAGGGTTGGAGAGCCCTCTATGGGTCCAGGAACAGGGTTGGAGAGCCCTCTATGGGTCCAGGAACAGGGTTGGAGAGCCCTCTATGGGTCCAGGAACAGGGTTGGAGAGCCCTGCACTGTATAGTTACAGGGTTAGGACCAGAGCCCTCTATAGGTCCAGGAACAGTGTTGGAGAGCCCTGCCCTGTATAGTACACCGCTTAAGACCAGAGCCCTCTATAGGTCCAGGAACAGGGTTGGAGAGCCCTGCCCTGTATAGTTACAGGGTTAGGACCAGAGCCCTCTATAGGTCCAGGAAACAGGGTTGGAGAGCCCTGCCCTGTATAGTTACAGGGTTAGGA
>NW_028322097.1:242500-245000 GCF_057628025.1 Oncorhynchus mykiss
CAATTTCACTCACACACACACACACACACACACACGCACACGCACACGCACACACACACACACATACATACATACACACACACACACACACACACACACACACACACACACGAGGAGGCACATTTGTCCAGTATTTTACCACAAAATATTTGCCCTTTAATCTCAACGCCCCCCCCCCCCCCCCTCCCTCCCCCCCAGGCTAAATCCTTCCTCTATCTCTCCTTCCAACTCAGGGCTGATTTGACACTTGGTGAAGGCGGAGTGCTAGATTTAACACTCACAGAATGGGTGTTGGAGGAGGCGTGATCCGCCTTCGAAGTGTTCACACAGAAAATAATCCCCCCCCATCACTTTATGGAAACTTTTTATGTGGCTAAGGCCTTGAATCTGTCTCTCACACCAAGCTAGCGAGGGGGCAGGGTTACGTATTCAAGTCACACCTAGCTAGCGAGGGGGCAGGGTTACGTATTCAAGTCACACCTAGCTAGCGAGGGGGCAGGCATATCATGTGTTCTACTCACACCTAGCTAGCGAGGGGCAGGTCATGTTTTCTAGTCACACCTAGCTAGCGAGGGGCAGGTCATGTTTTCTAGTCACACTTAGCTAGCGAGGAGGCAGGTCATGTGTTCTAGTCACACCTAGCTAGCGAGGTCATGTGTTCTAGTCACACCTAGCTAGCGAGGGGGCAGGTCATGTGTTCTAGTCACACCTAGCTAGCGAGGGGGCAGGTCATGTGTTCTAGTCACACTTAGCTAGCGAGGAGGCAGGTCATGTGTTCTAGTCACACCTAGCCAGCGAGGGACAGGTCATGTGTTCTAGTCACACCTAGCTAGTGAGGGACAGGTCATGTGTTCTAGTCACACCTAGCCAGCGAGGGACAGGTCATGTGTTCTAGTCACACCTAGCTAGTGAGGGACAGGTCATGTGTTCTAGTCACACCTAGCTAGCGAGGGGCAGGCAGGTCATGTGTTCTAGTCACACCTAGCTAGCGAGGGACAGGTCATGTGTTCTAGTCACACCTAGCTAGCGAGGGGCAGGCAGGTCATGTGTTCTAGTCACACCTAGTTAGCGAGGGGCAGCTCATGTGTTCTAGTCACACCTAGCTAGAGAGGGGCAGGTCATGTGACAAAGACATGCGGTGTGAAAGAGAGAAGGACTAGTAGTGTCAAATGGACCAATCACATTGAGTTCTCTTTCTGTGGAATGTTAACCTCATCCGTGTGTATATACACACGGCGTCTATAGATGACAGGCTACTTATACTGGATGAATGTATTTCCAAAAACGCTACCTCCCACCTATTTTTTTAACAGTTGTGGTAATTTCTTCAGATAGGATTGCGTGCGGGGTACATTCATGTGTGTGTGTAAAATATCACTGTTCTCAGATGTTTCAGTCATAGATTTTAGATGTGGATGAAAATGAGTTTTATTTTTAAAAAAAAAACCCGCTACATATCCACTGTTTAGCTGGAATGGAATGTTGGCCTCACGTTACAATTTATTTGACTGATATCTCACTTAGCGATCTTAAGAGGAACACAGTTTATTTGACTGATATCTCACTTAGCGATCTTAAGAGGAACTGATATCTCACTTAGCGATCTTAAGAGGAACTGATATCTCACTTAGCGATCTTAAGAGGAACTGATATCTCACTTAGCGATCTTAATAGGAACACAGTTTATTTGACTAATATCTCACTTAGCAATCTTCAGAGGAACACAGTTCATTTGACTGATATCTCACTTAGCGATCTTCAGAGGAACACAGTTCATTTGACTGATATCTCACTTAGAGATCTTCAGAGGAACACAGTTCATTTGACTGATATCTCACTTAGCGATCTTAAGAGGAACACAGTTTATTTGACTGATATCTCACTTAGCGATCTTAAGAGGAACACAGTTTATTTGACTGATATCTCACTTAGCGATCTTAAGAGGAACACAGTTCATTTGACTGATATCTCACTTAGCGATCTTCAGAGGAACACAGTTTATTTGACTGATATCTCACTTAGCGATCTTCAGAGGAGTACTGATACTCTAAGTCACTCTGGATAAGAGCGTCTGCTAAATCACAGCAACACTGTCAAATGTAAATCTTTTAAATACATATCTCATGTTACTGTATTGAATTATTTTACATATATTTTAAATATTCATGTCACAGATGTATTATTTGTAGTGTTCTTTATTAAAAAGTCGTCTTTTTTTTTTTTGTTCCAGCAGAAAAACCTTTATTTCTCAGTGAGGCTCGACATGCAGCATTTTGAAGAAAAACGATGATTATTTGTCTCTCTGAAAATGAAACCATCAAGTGATCGATTTTTAACAAATGGCAACGTCTGTCATTGAACTACCCCATGCCATGATCAGATTGTGAACAAACACGCCAATCTCTTATTATATATATATATATATATATATATATATATATATTTTTTTTTAACAATAAAAGCTAATTGACCATTATTTCTTAAAATGGATAAACTGTAA
>NW_028322097.1:250000-260000 GCF_057628025.1 Oncorhynchus mykiss
TCGTACTCACTACCCTCTGTAGCGCCTTACGGTCAGAGGCCGAGCGGTTGCCACACCAACTCAAATCAAGTACAATTTTAATTGGTCATATACACATGGTTACCAGATGTTAATGTGAGTGTAGTGAAATGCTTGTGCTTCCAGTTTCGACAATGCAGTAATATCTAGCAAGTAATCTAATAAATTCCACAACAACGACCTAATACACAAATGTAAAAGGGATGAATAGAATATGTACATATAAATATATGGATGAGCGACGGCCGGCATAGGCAAGATGCAGTAGATGGTATGGAGTACAGTATATACATATGAGATGAGTAGATGGTATAGAGTACAGTATATACATATGAGATGAGTAGATGGTATAGTATATGTAGTATATACAGTATGTAGAGAATATATACCTATGAGATAAGTAATGTAGGATACGTAAACATGATTAAATTGGCGTTATTTAAAGTGACTAGCGACACCTGGCGGTGACGCAACCGGTCAGGATGCTCTCGATGGTGCAGAATATGTAGTATATACAGTATGTAGAGAATATATACCTATGAGATAAGTAATGTAGGATACGTAAACATGATTAAATTGGCGTTATTTAAAGTGACTAGCGACACCTGGCGGTGACGTAACCGGTCAGGATGCTCTCGATGGTACAGCCGTAGAACGTTTCTGGAGGATTCTGGGGACACATACCAAATATTTTCGGTCTCTTTAGGTGGGGGGAAAAGGTGTTGTCTTTCCCTCTTCACGACTGTCTTGGTGTGTTCGGCACCATCATAGTTTGTTGGTGATGGCGGACGACAAGGAACTTGAATCTGAAGGGCCCCCCGTGTTGAGGATCAGTGTGGCAGATGTGTGGTCGCTACGGTGTTGAACGCTGAGCTGTAGTCAATGAGCAGCGTTCTCTCACGTAAGTGTTCCTCTTGTCCAGGTGGGAAAGGGCAGTGTGGAGTGCGGTAGAGACTGCATCATCTGTGGGTGTGTGGCGGCGGTATGCAAATTAGAGTGGGGTGTAGGGTTTCTGGCATGATGGTGTTGATGTGAGCCATGACCAGCCTTTCAAAGCACTTCACGGTTTCTGATGTGAGTGCTACGGAGGAGGTAATCATTTAGGCAGGTTACCTTGGGTACAGGGACTATTTTTTAAATTTTTTATTTATTTTACCTTTATTTAACTCGGCAAGTCAGTTAAAATAACAAATTCTTATTTTCAATGACGGCCTAGGAACAGTGGGTTAACTGGTCTAGGAACAGTGGGTTAACTGCCTGTTCAGGGGCAGAACGACAGATTTGTACCTTGCCAGCTCAGGGGTTTGAACTTGCAACCTTCCAGTTACTAGTCCAACGCTCTAACCACTAGGCTACCAGACTATGGTGGTCTGCTTGAAACATGTTGGTATTACAGACTCGGCCAGGGAGAGGTTGAAAATATCAGACACTTGCTAGATGAACTTGTTGGAAAAATGGCATCCTATGACGGTGCCACTTTGAAAGTCACGAAACTCTTCTGTGAGCTTTGTGTGGCCTACCACTTAGCGGCTGAGCCGTTGTTGCTCACAACAACAGCACTTACAGTTGACCGGGGCAGCTTTTAGCAGAGCAGAAATTTGACGAACTGACTCGTTGGAAAAGTGGCATCCCGCGACGCTGCCTCGTTGAAAAGTCACTGAACTCTTCAATAGAGGTTCAGTCTACTGCCAATGTTTGTCTATGGAGATCGCATGGCTGTGCGCTTCGATTTAAAACACCTGTCAGCAACGGATGTGGCTGAAATAGCCAAATCCACTCATTTGAAGGGGTGTCCACATACTTTTGTATACATATATATATATATATATATATATGTATATATATATAGAGTGTATGATGAGCATCA
This sequence comes from Oncorhynchus mykiss, assembly GCF_057628025.1. Lineage (NCBI taxonomy): Eukaryota > Metazoa > Chordata > Actinopteri > Salmoniformes > Salmonidae > Oncorhynchus > Oncorhynchus mykiss. Next base: position 251,886 of record NW_028322097.1, read on the forward strand.
GAGACTTGGTTTGGCTGTGGGTTTATATTTCAGATTCTCTGAACTGTGTCTCTCTTTCTTTGGTTGCAGCATCATGTGGAGAAACTTTTGGATGATTTATTTTCAGGCCTGTTATTATTTATTTCATCCTTCCATTATGTTTTATCGCGGCTGTTGTTGTTGTTGTTGTTGTTGTTGTTGTTGTTGTACTGGGTCCCAGACAGACATTATTTTAAAGGGATACAATTATATCAATTACCAACAAAAAAATAAATAATAATAATAATAATAATTGGATGATTTGAAATTCATCTCTTCATTGTGGAAAACAGACGCAGACAAGACTTAAAGAGTATCATGTTTTTTTTTTTATATAAAGAAACAATATAATAATTGTTTTTTTTTTGAGTATAAAGAAATAATATCATTCATTGGAGTCTTATTTTTGATTGGAAATCCATCTCTTCATGGATACAGGGTGTTGGAAACAGATCTGGTTAATCATCCAATCAGAGGAAGGGTTTACAGAGGAAGGAATTCACAGTTCTGGTTTATAACCCAATCAGAGGAAGGAATTCACAGATCTGGTTTATAACCCAATCAGAGGAAGGAATTCACAGTTCTGGTTTATAACCCAATCAGAGGAAGGAATTCACAGATCTGGTTTATAACCCAATCAGAGGAAGGAATTCACAGATCTGGTTTATAACCCAATCAGAGGAAGGAATTCACAGTTCTGGTTTATAACCCAATCAGAGGAAGGAATTCACAGATCTGGTTTATAACCCAATCAGAGGAAGGAATTCACAGATCTGGTTTATAACCCAATCAGAGGAAGGAATTCACAGTTCTGGTTTATAGCCCAATCAGAGGAAGGAATTCACAGTTCTGGTTTATAACCCAATCAGAGGAAGGCATTCACAGATCTGGTTTATAACCCAATCAGAGGAAGGGTTACAGAGGAAGGAATTCACAGTTCTGGTTTATAACCCAATCAGAGGAAGGGTTACAGAGGAAGGAATTCACAGTTCTGGTTTATAACCCAATCAGAGGAAGGAATTCACAGATCTGGTTTATAACCCAATCAGAGGAAGGAATTCACAGTTCTGGTTTATAACCCAATCAGAGGAAGGAATTCACAGATCTGGTTTATAACCCAATCAGAGGAAGGAATTCACAGATCTGGTTTATAACCCAATCAGAGGAAGGAATTCACAGTTCTGGTTTATAGCCCAATCAGAGGAAGGAATTCACAGTTCTGGTTTATAACCCAATCAGAGGAAGGCATTCACAGATCTGGTTTATAACCCAATCAGAGGAAGGGTTACAGAGGAAGGAATTCACAGTTCTGGTTTATAACCCAATCAGAGGAAGGGTTACAGAGGAAGGAATTCACAGTTCTGGTTTATAACCCAATCAGAGGAAGGAATTCACAGTTCTGGTTTATAGCCCAATCAGAGGAAGGAATTCACAGATCTGGTTTATAACCCAATCAGAGGAAGGAATTCACAGTTCTGGTTTATAGCCCAATCAGAGGAAGGAATTCACAGTTCTGGTTTATAACCCAATCAGAGGAAGGAATTCACAGTTCTGGTTTATAACCCAATCAGAGGAAGGAATTCACAGATCTGGTTTATAACCCAATCAGAGGAAGGAATTCACAGATCTGGTTTATAGCCCAATCAGAGGAAGGAATTCACAGATCTGGTTTATAACCCAATCAGAGGAAGGAATTCACAGATCTGGTTTATAACCCAATCAGAGGAAGGAATTCACAGATCTGGTTTATAGCCCAATCAGAGGAAGGAATTCACAGATCTGGTTTATAACCCAATCAGAGGAAGGAATTCACAGATCTGGTTTATAACCCAATCAGAGGAAGGAATTCACAGATCTGGTTTATAACCCAATCAGAGGAAGGAATTCACAGATCTGGTTTATAACCCAATCAGAGGAAGGAATTCACAGATCTGGTTTATAACCCAATCAGAGGAAGGAATTCACAGATCTGGTTTATAACCCAATCAGAGGAAGGAATTCACAGATCTGGTTTATAACCCAATCAGAGGAAGGAATTCACAGATCTGGTTTATAACCCAATCAGAGGAAGGAATTCACAGATCTGGTTTATAACCCAATCAGAGGAAGGAATTCACAGATCTGGTTTATAACCCAATCAGAGGAAGGAATTCACAGATCTGGTTTATAACCCAATCAGAGGAAGGAATTCACAGTTCTGGTTTTGTAACCCAATCAGAGGAAGGAATTCACAGATCTGGTTTATAACCCAATCAGAGGAAGGAATTCACAGATCTGGTTTATAACCCAATCAGAGGAAGGAATTCACAGATCTGGTTTATAACCCAATCAGAGGAAGGAATTCACAGATCTGGTTTATAACCCAATCAGAGGAAGGAATTCACAGATCTGGTTTGTAACCCAATCAGAGGAAGGAATTCACAGATCTGGTTTATAACCCAATCAGAGGAAGGAATTCACAGATCTGGTTAAAACCCAATCAGAGGAAGGAATTCACAGATCTGGTTTATAACCCAATCAGAGGAAGGAATTCACAGATCTGGTTTATAACCCAATCAGAGGAAGGAATTCACAGATCTGGTTTATAACCCAATCAGAGGAAGGAATTCACAGTTCTGGTTTATAACCCAATCAGAGGAAGGAATTCACAGATCTGGTTTATAACCCAATCAGAGGAAGGAATTCACAGATCTGGTTTATAACCCAATCAGAGGAAGGAATTCACAGATCTGGTTTATAACCCAATCAGAGGAAGGAATTCACAGATCTGGTTTATAACCCAATCAGAGGAAGGAATTCACAGATCTGGTTTATAACCCAATCAGAGGAAGGAATTCACAGATCTGGTTTATAACCCAATCAGAGGAAGGAATTCACAGATCTGGTTTATAACCCAATCAGAGGAAGGAATTCACAGATCTGGTTTATAACCCAATCAGAGGAAGGAATTCACAGATCTGGTTTATAACCCAATCAGAGGAAGGAATTCACAGATCTGGTTTATAACCCAATCAGAGGAAGGAATTCACAGATCTGGTTTATAACCCAATCAGAGGAAGGAATTCACAGATCTGTTTTATAACCCAATCAGAGGAAGGAATTCACAGATCTGGTTTATAACCCAATCAGAGGAAGGAATTCACAGATCTGGTTTATAACCCAATCAGAGGAAGGAATTCACAGATCTGGTTTATAACCCAATCAGAGGAAGGAATTCACAGATCTGGTTTATAACCCAATCAGAGGAAGGAATTCACAGATCTGGTTTATAACCCAATCAGAGGAAGGAATTCACAGATCTGGTTTATAACCCAATCAGAGGAAGGAATTCACAGATCTGGTTTATAACCCAATCAGAGGAAGGAATTCACAGATCTGGTTTATAGCCCAATCAGAGGAAGGAATTCACAGATCTGGTTTATAACCCAATCAGAGGAAGGAATTCACAGATCTGGTTTATAACCCAATCAGAGGAAGGAATTCACAGTTCTGGTTTATAACCCAATCAGAGGAAGGAATTCACAGATCTGGTTTATAACCCAATCAGAGGAAGGAATTCACAGATCTGGTTTATAACCCAATCAGAGGAAGGAATTCACAGATCTGGTTTATAACCCAATCAGAGGAAGGAATTCACAGATCTGGTTTATAACCCAATCAGAGGAAGGAATTCACAGATCTGGTTTATAGCCCAATCAGAGGAAGGAATTCACAGATCTGGTTTATAACCCAATCAGAGGAAGAATTCACAGATCTGGTTTATAACCCAATCAGAGGAAGGAATTCACAGATCTGGTTTATAACCCAATCAGAGGAAGGAATTCACAGTTCTGGTTTATAACCCAATCAGAGGAAGGAATTCACAGTTCTGGTTTATAACCCAATCAGAGGAAGGAATTCACAGATCTGGTTTATAACCCAATCAGAGGAAGAAATTCACAGATCTGGTTCATAACCCAATCAGAGGAAGGAATTCACAGATCTGGTTCATAACCCAATCAGAGGAAGGAATTCACAGTTCTGGTTTATAACCCAATCAGAGGAAGGAATTCACAGATCTGGTTTATAACCCAATCAGAGGAAGGAATTCACAGATCTGGTTTATAACCCAATCAGAGGAAGGAATTCACAGATCTGGTTTATAACCCAATCAGAGGAAGGAATTCACAGATCTGGTTTATAACCCAATCAGAGGAAGGAATTCACAGATCTGGTTTATAACCCAATCAGAGGAAGGAATTCACAGATCTGGTTTATAACCCAATCAGAGGAAGGAATTCACAGATCTGGTTTATAACCCAATCAGAGGAAGGAATTCACAGATCTGGTTTATAACCCAATCAGAGGAAGGAATTCACAGATCTGGTTTATAACCCAATCAGAGGAAGGAATTCACAGATCTGGTTTATAACCCAATCAGAGGAAGGAATTCACAGATCTGGTTTATAACCCAATCAGAGGAAGGAATTCACAGATCTGGTTTATAACCCAATCAGAGGAAGGAATTCACAGATCTGGTTTATAACCCAATCAGAGGAAGGAATTCACAGATCTGGTTCATAGCCCAATCAGAGGAAGGAATTCACAGATCTGGTTTATTACCCAATCAGAGGAAGGAATTCACAGATCTGGTTTATAACCCAATCAGAGGAAGGAATTCACAGATCTGGTTTATAACCCAATCAGAGGAAGGAATTCACAGATCTGGTTTATAACCCAATCAGAGGAAGGAATTCACAGATCTGGTTTATTGCCCAATCAGAGGAAGGAATTCACAAGAGCTTTTAAATCAATGTACTATTTTAAATCTTAAAGGTTTCCAATTGTGTTCATTCACACAACAAACATATATAATAGATGTTATAAAATAAAATATATATATATAACTTTTTTAATATTCTCATTTTCATGATTTATTTTTAGGATTCATTTTTTGACGGTCAGTCGTGCCATTTATAACGGTGTTATTCAATGTGTTTCTATGGGCTATAGTAGTAAAAGGCCAAATTCAATATATTTATGTCCCTATAAATATATATATGTGTATATTTAAATAGCTACAGGTGTCCTTAAATTCAAAATCAAATACCCTAAATGACCATCTAAAAACAATTCCATATTTTAGCCTAGTAGAACCCCCTCCCCCAACGACTTACACTTCTAGGGGTTAATTGCTTAATTAACTCAGGAGCCACACCTGTGTGGAAGCACCTGCTTTCAATATATTATGTACCCCTCATATACTCAAGGGTTTCTTTTATTTTTGCCAGTTACCTGAACTTGTCCAATAATTAAATTTATTTTCTGTTTGTATTCCTGGTCTAACCTCAAGCCAGCGTGGCTGTGATCTGCTGGTCAGTTTAAGTAAAGTATCTCTCATGCTTTGTGGAGTCTTGAGTGGATTGATGACCCTCTTCATCTCAGAGTCTTGAGTGGATTGACGACCCTCTCCATCTCAGAGCCTTGAGTGGCCTGACGACCCTCTCCATCTCAGAGTCTTGAGTGGACTGACGACCCTCTTCATCTCAGAGTCTTGAGTGGATTGACGACCCTCTCCATCTCAGAGCCTTGAGTGGCCTGACGACCCTCTTCATCTCAGAGCCTTGAGTGGCCTGACGACCCTCTTCATCTCAGAGTCTTGAGTGGCCTGACGACCCTCTCCATCTCAGAGTCTTGAGTGGATTGACGCCCCTCTCCATCTCAGAGTCTTGAGTGGATTGACGCCCCTCTCCATCTCAGAGTCTTGAGTGGATTGACAACCCTCTCCATCTCAGAGTCTTGAGTGGATTGACGACCCTCTCCATCTCAGAGCCTTGAGTGGATTGACGACCCTCTCCATCTCAGAGTCTTGAGTGGATTGACGACCCTCTCCATCTCAGAGTCTTGAGTGGATTGACGACCCTCTCCATCTCAGAGTCTTGAGTGGATTGACGACCCTCTCCATCTCAGAGTCTTGAGTGGATTGACGACCCTCTCCATCTCAGAGCCCTGAGTGGCCTGACGCCCCTCTCCATCTCAGAGTCTTGAGTGGATTGACGACCCTCTCCATCTCAGAGTCTTGAGTGGATTGATGACCCTCTCCATCTCAGAGCCCTGAGTGGCCTGACGACCCTCTCCATCTCAGAGTCTTGAGTGGATTGACGACCCTCTCCATCTCAGAGCCCTGAGTGGCCTGACGCCCCTCTCCATCTCAGAGTCTTGAGTGGATTGACGACCCTCTCCATCTCAGAGTCTTGAGTGGATTGACGACCCTCTCCATCTCAGAGTCTTGAGTGGATTGACGACCCTCTCCATCTCAGAGTCTTGAGTGGATTGATGACCCTCTCCATCTCAGAGTCTTGAGTAGATTGACGACCCTCTCCATCTCAGAGTCTTGAGTGGATTGACGACCCTCTCCATCTCAGAGCCCTGAGTGGCCTGACGCCCCTCTCCATCTCAGAGCCTTGAGTGGCCTGACGCCCCTCTCCATCTCAGAGCCCTGAGTGGCCTGACGCCCCTCTCCATCTCAGAGTCTTGAGTGGCCTGACGCCCCTCTCCATCTCAAAGCCTTGAGTGGCCTGACGCCCCTCTCCATCTCAGAGCCTTGAGTGGATTGACGACCCTTTCCATCTCAGAGTCTTGAGTGGATTGACGACCCTCTCCATCTCAGAGCCCTGAGTGGCCTGACGCCCCTCTCCATCTCAGAGCCTTGAGTGGCCTGACGCCCCTCTCCATCTCAGAGCCCTGAGTGGCCTGACGCCCCTCTCCATCTCAGAGTCTTGAGTGGCCTGACGCCCCTCTCCATCTCAAAGCCTTGAGTGGCCTGACGCCCCTCTCCATCTCAGAGCCTTGAGTGGATTGACGACCCTTTCCATCTCAGAGTCTTGAGTGGATTGACGACCCTCTCCATCTCAGAGCCCTGAGTGGTTTGACGAGAGAGACTTGACCTCTTAAGCCAATGGCCTCTACATTTTACGTGCAGCCCGTCACACACACAGACACACACATACACACACACACACACACACACACACACACACACACACACACACACACACACACACACACACACAATCTCTCTGAATGACTGTCACTGACTCTCCCATTATGCTGAAGCAGATCCATCATGGTTTAAATCGAGAGTCGTCTCTTACGTGCTTATTGGTCAATCTTGGTATTGTGACATCATCATTAACATCTTCATTCGTCATCCAGTGTCTAAAATGGCACCCTGTTCACTATATAGTGCACTACTTTAGACCAGAGTCCTGTTCCCGATATAGGGCACTACTTTAGACCAGTCCTATGGTGCCCTGTTCCCTATATAGTGCACTACTTTAGACCAGAGTCCTGTTCCCTATATAGGGCACTACTTTAGACCAGAGTCCTATAACAAACACCCTGTTCCCTATATAGTGCACTACTTTAGACCAGAGTCCTGTTCCCTATATAGGGCACTACTTTAGACCAGTCCTATGGCACCCTATTCCCTATATAGTGCATTACTTTAGACCAGTCCTATGGCACCCTATTCCCTATATAGTGCACTACTTTAGACCAGAGTCCTATAACACCCTGTCCCATATATAGTGCACTACTTTAGACCAGTCCTATGGGGGAATAGGGATCCATTTCAGGGCTCAGCCCCTGCTGTTCTCTTATGTCCATCAGGTTCCGATCCAGTAAGAGCTAAGATCAAGTGAAATGCATCATGGTACATTTAATAACACAGTGCTTTTAGATAAATCAGTGTCAGTATTGTGTGTAACGTCGAGCCATATAAACTCAATTTACTTTTCTCTTTTTTTTGCCTGATGCCTGTTTGGGTTTATTTTATTTATCCATATTCCGGTTTTCTTTTTTTCAATTATTATTATTTATTTTTTTAAATCAGTTTTTTTCTCTCAAACGTACATTTATTGAATCTAAAAACCCCCAGTAACCAACAGATGTTACAGGGCCCCTAATAATGGACATGTGGAGAGGAACAGAGAACCAAAAGCCTTTCTGGATTAACGGCATCATTCTAAATTGTTTTCCTTTTTCATCTTGGTATTTTATTAAATATCTTTTATCCCTCCATATTAGTTCCATTCGTTTATTATGACCCCCCCCCCC
>NW_028322097.1:265000-267500 GCF_057628025.1 Oncorhynchus mykiss
GGTAGAGAGGGAACAAGGGAGGGGGGATGGAGAGGGAATGAGGGAGGTAGAGAGGGAACAAGGGAGAGGGGATGGAGGGAAGGTAGAGAGGGAACAAGGTAGGGGGATGAAGAGGGAAGGAGGGACGTAGAGAGGGAACAAGGGAGGGGGGATGGAGAGGGAACGAGGGAAGGTAGAGAGGGAACAAGGGAGGGGGATGGAGGGAAGGTAGAGAGGGAATGATACGTGGAGGGTGGCTGGTACAACTGTCCTGATAGGCCTGACCCATGACCCCACAGGTAATGAGGAACATGTTTGGTACCTTGACCAGACACACTTCCTGTTACCCCCTAACCCGCTCAACCCCATTCTATTGAACAGACACACACTCTCCCCTCCTCTTCCCTCTTGTTGAGTCTGTCAGGACTTCCTTTTTCTGTGTCTGGACAGAGGAGGGGACAAGAGTGAAGTCACACCTCTGTGTCTGGACAGAGGAGGGTCACAAGAGTGAAGGCACACCTCTGTGTCTGGACAGAGGAGGGTCACAAGAGTGAAGTCACACCTCTGTGTCTGGACAGAGGAGGTGAAGAGTGAAGTCACACCTCTGTGTCTGGACAGAGGAGATCACAAGAGTGAAGTCACACCTCTGTGTCTGGACAGAGGAGGGGACAAGAGCGAAGTCACACCTCTGTGTCTAGACAGAGGAGGTGAAGAGTGAAGTCACACCTCTGTGTCTGGACAGAGGAGGGGACAAGAGTGAAGACACACCTCTGTGTCTGGACAGAGGAGATCACAAGAGTGAAGTCACACCTCTGTGTCTGGACAGAGGAGATAACAAGAGTGAAGTCACACCTCTGTGTCTGGACAGAGGAGGGTCACAAGAGTGAAGTCACACCTCTGTGTCTGGACAGAGGAGGGGACAAGAGTGAAGTCACACCTCTGTGTCTGGACAGAGGAGGGGACAAGAGTGAAGTCACACCTCTGTGTCTGGACAGAGGAGGGGACAAGAGTGAAGTCACACCTCTGTGTCTGGACAGAGGAGGGGACAAGAGTGAAGTCACACCTCTGTATCTGGACAGAGGAGGGGACAAGAGTGAAGTCACACCTCTGTGTCTGGACAGAGGAGGGTCACAAGAGTGAAGTCACACCTCTGTGTCTGGACAGGGGAGGGGACAAGAGTGAAGTCACACCTCTGTGTCTGGACAGAGGAGATCACAAGAGTGAAGTCACACCTCTGTGTCTGGACAGAGGAGGGTCACAAGAGTGAAGTCACACCTCTGTGTCTGGACAGAGGAGGTGAAGAGTGAAGTCACACCTCTGTGTCTGGACAGAGGAGATCACAAGAGTGAAGTCACACCTCTGTGTCTGGACAGAGGAGGGTCACAAGAGTGAAGTCACACCTCTGTGTCTGGACAGAGGAGGTGAAGAGTGAAGTCACACCTCTGTGTCTGGACAGAGGAGGGGACAAGAGTGAAGTCACACCTCTGTGTCTGGACAGAGGAGGGGACAAGAGTGAAGTCACACCTCTGTGTCTGGACAGAGGAGGGTCACAAGAGTGAAGTCACACCTCTGTGTCTGGACAGAGGAGGTCACAACAGTGAAGTCAAACCTCTGTGTCTGGACAGAGGAGGTCACAAGAGTGAAGTCACACCTCTGTGTCTGGACAGAGGAAGGGACAAGAGTGAAGTCACACCTCTGTGTCTGGACAGAGGAGGTCACAAGAGTGAAATCACACCTCTGTGTCTTGATAGAGGAGGGGACAAGAGTGAAGTCACACCTCTGTGTCTTGATAGAGGAGGTCACAAGAGTGAAGTCACACCTCTGTGTCTTGATAGAGGAGGTCACAAGTGTGAAGTCACACCTCTGTGTCTTGATAGAGGAGGGGACAAGAGTGAAGTCACACCTCTGTGTCTGGACAGAGGAGGGGACAAGAGTGAAGTCACACCTCTGTGTCTGGACAGAGGAGGGGACAAGAGTGAAGTCACACCTCTGTGTCTGGACAGAGGAGGGGACAAGAGTGAAGTCACACCTCTGTGTCTGGACAGAGGAGATCACAAGAGTGAAGTCACACCTCTGTGTCTGGACAGAGGAGGGTCACAAGACTGAAGTCACACCTCTGTGTCTGGACAGAGGAGGTGAAGAGTGAAGTCACACCTCTGTGTCTGGACAGAGGAGATCACAAGAGTGAAGTCACACCTCTGTGTCTGGACAGAGGAGGGTCACAAGAGTGAAGTCACACCTCTGTGTCTGGACAGAGGAGGTGAAGAGTGAAGTCACACCTCTGTGTCTGGACAGAGGAGGGGACAAGAGTGAAGTCACACCTCTGTGTCTGGACAGAGGAGGGGACAAGAGTGAAGGCACACCTCTGTGTCTGGACAGAGGAGGGTCACAAGAGTGAAGTCACACCTCTGTGTCTGGACAGAGGAGGGTCACAAGAGTGAAGTCACACCTCTGTGTCTTGATAGAGGAGGTCACAAGAGTGAAGTCATGCTTCTGGAGGTGTAAATATTTACAGGTCTAC
>NW_028322097.1:270000-287500 GCF_057628025.1 Oncorhynchus mykiss
TCTCATTCAATAGACAGAGGTTCTGTTACCAACAGCTGACTGACCTTCTCATTCAATAGACAGAGGTTCTGTTACCAACAGCTGACTGACCTTCTCATTCAATAGACAGAGGTTCTGTTACCAACAGCGGACTGACCTTCTCATTCAATAGACAGAGGTTCTGTTACCAACAGCGGACTGACCTTCTCATTCAATAGACAGAGGTTCTGTTACCAACAGCTGACTGACCTTCTCATTCAATAGACAGAGGTTCTGTTACCAACAGCGGACTGACCTTCTCATTCAATAGACAGAGGTTCTGTTACCAACAGCTGACTGACCTTCTCACTCAATAGACAGAGGTTCTGTTACCAACTGCTGACTGACCTTCTCATTCAATAGACAGAGGTTCTGTTACCAACAGCTGACTGACCTTCTCACTCAATAGACAGAGGTTCTGTTACCAACTGCTGACTGACCTTCTCATTCAATAGACAGAGGTTCTGTTACCAACAGCGGACTGACCTTCTCATTCAATAGACAGAGGTTCTGTTACCAACAGCTGACTGACCTTCTCATTCAATAGACAGAGGTTCTGTTACCAACAGCTGACTGACCTTCTCATTCAATAGACAGAGGTTATGTTACCAACTGCTGACTGACCTTCTCATTCAATAGACAGAGGTTCTGTTACCAACAGCGGACTGACCTTCTCATTCAATAGACAGAGGTTCTGTTACCAACAGCTGACTGACCTTCTCATTCAATAGACAGAGGTTCTGTTACCAACAGCTGACTGACCTTCTCATTCAATAGACAGAGGTTCTGTTACCAACTGCTGACTGACCTTCTCATTCAATAGACAGAGGTTCTGTTACCAACAGCGGACTGACCTTCTCATTCAATAGACAGAGGTTCTGTTACCAACAGCTGACTGACCTTCTCATTCAATAGAGGAGTTATAGGATGCAGGTATAGGAGGTATAGGATGGAAGGAGATGTGTTATCAGGAGGTATAGGATGGAAGGAGATGTGTTATCAGGAGGTATTGGATGGAAGGAGCTGTGTTATCAGGAGGTATAGGATGGAAGGAGATGTGTTATCAGGAGGTATTGGATGGAAGGAGCTGTGTTATCAGGAGGTACTGGATGGAAGGAGCTGTGTTATCAGGAGGTACTGGATGGAAGGAGCTGTGTTATCAGGAGGTACTGGATGGAAGGAGCTGTGTTATCAGGAGGTATTGGATGGAAGGAGCTGTGTTATCCAACATGGAGGTGATGTTGTCAGGAGGTATTGGATGGAAGGAGCTGTGTTATCAGGAGGTATTGGATGGAAGGAGCTGTGTTATCCAACATGGAGGTGATGTTGTCAGAAGGTATAGGATGGAAGGAGATGTGTTATCAGGAGGTATTGGATGGAAGGAGCTGTGTTATCAGGAGGTACTGGATGGAAGGAGCTGTGTTGTCAGGAGGTATTGGATGGAAGGAGCTGTGTTATCAGGAGGTACTGGGTGGAAGGAGCTGTGTTATCAGGGGGTATTGGATGGAAGGAGCTGTGTTATCAGGAGGTATTGGATGGAAGGAGCTGTGTTATCAGGAGGTATTGGATGGAAAGAGCTGTGTTATCAGGAGGTATTGGATGGAAGGAGCTGTGTTATCAGGAGGTACTGGGTGGAAGGAGCTGTGTTATCAGGAGGTATTGGATGGAAGGAGCTGTGTTATCAGGAGGTATTGGATGGAAGGAGCTGTGTTATCAGGAGGTATTGGATGGAAGGAGCTGTGTTATCAGGAGGTATTGGATGGAAGGAGCTGTGTTATCAGGAGGTATTGGATGGAAGGAGCTGTGTTATCAGGAGGTATTGGATGGAAGGAGCTGTGTTATCAGGAGGTAATGGATGGAAGGAGCTGTGTTATCAGGAGGTACTGGGTGGAAGGAGCTGTGTTGTCAGGAGGTATTGGATGGAAGGAGCTGTGTTATCAGGAGGTACTGGATGGAAGGAGCTGTGTTATTTGGAGGTACTGGATGGAAGGAGCTGTGTTATCAGGAGGTATTGGATGGAAGCAGCTGTGTTATCCAACACTGTTAACATGGAGGTGATGTTATCAGGAGGTATTGGATGGAAGGAGCTGTGTTATCAGGAGGTACTGGATGGAAGGAGCTGTGTTATCAGGAGGTATTGGATGGAAGGAGCTGTGTTATCCAACACTGTTAACATGGAGGTGATGTTATCAGGAGGTATTGGATGGAAGGAGCTGTGTTATCAGGAGGTACTGGATGGAAGGAGCTGTGTTATCAGGAGGTACTGGATGGAAGGAGCTGTGTTATCAGGAGGTACTGGATGGAAGGAGCTGTGTTATCAGGAGGTACTGGATGGAAGGAGCTGTGTTATCAGGAGGTATTGGATGGAAGGAGCTGTGTTATCAGGAGGTACTGGATGGAAGGAGCTGTGTTATCAGGAGGTACTGGATGGAAGGAGCTGTGTTATCAGGAGGTACTGGGTGGAAGGAGCTGTGTTATCAGGGGGTATTGGATGGAAGGAGCTGTGTTATCAGAAGGTACTGGATGGAAGGAGCTGTGTTATCAGGAGGTATTGGATGGAAGGAGCTGTGTTATCCAACACTGTTAACATGGAGGTGATGTTATCAGGAGGTATTGGATGGAAGGAGCTGTGTTATCAGGAGGTACTGGATGGAAGGAGCTGTGTTATCAGGAGGTACTGGATGGAAGGAGCTGTGTTATTTGGAGGTACTGGATGGAAGGAGCTGTGTTATCAGGAGGTATTGGATGGAAGCAGCTGTGTTATCCAACACTGTTAACATGGAGGTGATGTTATCAGGAGGTATTGGATGGAAGGAGCTGTGTTATCAGGAGGTACTGGATGGAAGGAGCTGTGTTATCAGGAGGTATTGGATGGAAGGAGCTGTGTTATCCAACACTGTTAACATGGAGGTGATGTTATCAGGAGGTATTGGATGGAAGGAGCTGTGTTATCAGGAGGTACTGGATGGAAGGAGCTGTGTTATCAGGAGGTACTGGATGGAAGGAGCTGTGTTATCAGGAGGTACTGGATGGAAGGAGCTGTGTTATCAGGAGGTACTGGATGGAAGGAGCTGTGTTATCAGGAGGTATTGGATGGAAGGAGCTGTGTTATCAGGAGGTACTGGATGGAAGGAGCTGTGTTATCAGGAGGTACTGGATGGAAGGAGCTGTGTTATCCAACACTGTTAACGTGGAGGTGATGTTGTCATGAGGTACTGGATGGAAGGAGTTTGAAAGCAGTTGTTAATAGGTTTGTGGAGAGAAGGCCTTAACTCGAATTTCTGGTGTAATGGAGGGATTGAAACGCCCCCCCCCCCCCCCCCCCAAAAAAAAACACCTCATATTGTCTTTTGAAACCTTGAAGAAAATTGATTCAGGTACGGGGCAAGAAAAAATAAATGAGAGTGTAGGTTTTCTTCGTGTAACTTTTTTATTTTTAAATGCTGAAACGATTGCTTCTCTTTCATGCTCAGTAATTCTTATTACTTACCACCCAGGGGGTGAGAAATCAATTTGTGAAGCTTAAACAGAAATGCCAATTTCATTTTCAGTCTGTAATGGGAGAATAAAATAATAAAAAACAATATGTCCCCAGAGGGAAAAATATCCACTACGTAGTGCACTACTTTACCCTGAACCCTATGGGACCTAGTGTACTACGTAGTGCACTACTTTACCCTGAACCCTATGGGACCTAGTGTACTACGTAGTGCACTACTTCTTTACCCTGAACCCTATGGGACCGAGTGTACTACGTAGTGCACTACTTCTTTACCCTGAACCCTATGGGACCTAGTGTACTACGTAGTGCACTACTTCTTTACCCTGAACCCTATGGGACCGAGTGTACTACGTAGTGCACTACTTCTTTACCCAGAACCCTATGGGACCGAGTGTACTACGTAGTGCACTACTTCTTTACCCTGAACCCTATGGGACCGAGTGTACTACGTAGTGCACTACTTCTTTACCCTGAACCCTATGGGACCTAGTGTACTACGTAGTGCACTACTTCTTTACCCAGAACCCTATGGGACCTAGTGTACTACGTAGTGCACTACTTCTTTACCCAGAACCCTATGGGACCGAGTGTACTACGTAGTGCACTACTTCTTTACCCAGAACCCTATGGGACCGAGTGTACTACGTAGTGCACTACTTCTTTACCCAGAACCCTATGGGACCTAGTGTACTACGTAGTGCACTACTTCTTTACCCAGAACCCTATGGGACCGAGTGTACTACGTAGTGCACTACTTCTTTACCCAGAACCCTATGGGACCGAGTGTACTACGTAGTGCACTACTTCTTTACCCTGAACCCTATGGGGACCGAGTGTACTACGTAGTGCACTACTTCTTTACCCTGAACCCTATGGGACCTAGTGTACTACGTAGTGCACTACTTCTTTACCCAGAACCCTATGGGACCTAGTGTACTACGTAGTGCACTACTTCTTTACCCTGAACCCTATGGGACCTAGTGTACTACGTAGTGCACTACTTCTTTACCCAGAACCCTATGGGACCTAGTGTACTACGTAGTGCACTACTTCTTTACCCTGAACCCTATGGGACCTAGTGTACTACGTAGTGCACTACTTCTTTACCCAGAACCCTATGGGACCTAGTGTACTACGTAGTGCACTACTTTACCCTGAACCCTATGGGACCTAGTGTACTACGTAGTGCACTACTTCTTTACCCAGAACCCTATGGGACCTAGTGTACTACGTAGTGCACTACTTCTTTACCCTGAACCCTATGGGACCTAGTGTACTACGTAGTGCACTACTTCTTTACCCTGAACCCTATGGGACCTAGTGTACTACGTAGTGCACTACTTCTTTACCCAGAACCCTATGGGACCTAGTGTACTACGTAGTGCACTACTTCTTTACCCTGAACCCTATGGGGACCTAGTGTACTACGTAGTGCACTACTTCTTTACCCTGAACCCTATGGGACCTAGTGTACTACGTAGTGCACTACTTCTTTACCCTGAACCCTATGGGACCTAGTGTACTACGTAGTGCACTACTTCTTTACCCAGAACCCTATGGGACCTAGTGTACTACGTAGTGCACTACTTCTTTACCCAGAACCCTATGGGACCTAGTGTACTACGTAGTGCACTACTTCTTTACCCAGAACCCTATGGGACCTAGTGTACTACGTAGTGCACTACTTCTTTACCCAGAACCCTATGGGGACCGAGTGTACTACGTAGGGAATAGGGTGACATTTTGGCTGGTTCTGTCTGTGTTGAGGCTGGTTCTGTCTGTGTTGAGGCTGGTTCTGTCTGTGTGTTGAGGCTGGTTCTGTCTGTATGTAGTGTCTCAGGGTGTTGAGGATGGTTCTGTCTGTGTGTTGAGGCTGGTTCTGTCTGTGTGTAGTGTCTCAGGGTGTTGAGGCTGGTTCTGTCTGTGTGTAGTGTCTCAGGGTGTTGAGGCTGGTTCTGTCTGTGTGTAGTGTCTCAGGGTGTTGAGGCTGATTCTGTCTGTGTGTAGTGTCTCAGTGTGTTGAGGCTGGTTCTGTCTGTGTGTAGTGTCTCAGTGTGTTGAGGCTGGTTCTGTCTGTGTGTAGTGTCTCGGGGTGTTGGAGGCTGGTTCTGTCTGTGTGTAGTGTCTCAGGGTGTTGAGGCTGGTTCTGTCTGTGTGTAGTGTCTCAGGGTGTTGAGGCTGGTTCTGTCTGTGTGTTGAGGCTGGTTCTGTCTGTGTGTAGTGTCTCAGGGTGTTGAGGCTGGATCTGTCTGTGTGGTGAGGCTGGTTCTGTCTGTGTGTAGTGTCTCAGGGTGTTAAGGCTGGTTCTGTCTGTGTGTAGTGTCTCAGGGTGTTGAGGCTGGTTCTGTCTGTGTGTTGAGGCTGGTTCTGTCTGTGTGTAGTGTCTCAGGGTGTTGAGGCCGGATCTGTCTGTGTGTTGAGGCTGGTGCTGTCTGTGTGTAGTGTCTCAGGGTGTTGAGCCTGGTTCTGTCTGTGTGTTGAGGCTGGTTCTGTCTGTGTGTAGTGTCTCAGGGTGTTGAGGCTGGTTCTGTCTGTGTGTAGTGTCTCAGGGTGTTGAGGCTGGTTCTGTCTGTGTGTAGTGTTTCAGGGTGTTGAGGCTGATTCTGTCTGTGTGTAGTGTCTCAGGGTGTTGAGGCTTGTTCTGTCTGTGTGTTGAGGCTGGTTCTGTCTGTGTGTAGTGTTTCAGGGTGTTGAGGCTGGTTCTGTCTGTGTGTAGTGTCTCAGGGTGTTGAGGCTGGTTCTGTCTGTGTGTAGTGTCTCAGTGTGTTGAGGCTGGTTCTGTCTGTGTGTAGTGTCTCAGGGTGTTGAGGCTGGTTCTGTCTGTGTGTAGTGTCTCAGTGTGTTGGGGCTGGTTCTGTCTGTGTGTAGTGTCTCAGTGTGTTGAGGCTGGTTCTGTCTGTGTGTAGTGTTTCAGGGTGTTGAGACTGGTTCTGTCTGTGTGTAGTGTCTCAGGGTGTTGAGGCTGGTTCTGTCTGTGTGTAGTGTCTCAGGGTGTTGAGGCTGGTTCTGTCTGTGTGTAGTGTCTCAGGGTGTTGAGGCTGGTTCTGTCTGTGTGTAGTGTCTCAGGGTGTTGAGGCTGGTTCTGTCTGTGTGTAGTGTCTCAGGGTGTTGAGGCTGGTTCTGTCTGTGTGTAGTGTCTCAGGGTGTTGAGGCTGGTTATGTCTGTGTGTAGTGTCTCAGGGTGTTGAGGCTGGTTCTGTCTGTGTGTAGTGTCTCAGGGTGTTGAGGTTGGTTCTGTCTGTGTGTAGTGTCTCAGGGTGTTGAGGCTGGTTCTGTCTGTGTGTAGTGTCTCAGGGTGTTGAGGCTGGTTCTGTCTGTGTGTAGTGTCTCAGGGTGTTGAGGCTGGTTCTGTCAGCACGCTGAAGTGCTCAGTCGTTTTCTTCTCTCTCAACTTGGATTGGTTTGGTAGTGTGACGAACCTATAAAAAGCAATAGTGGCATTGGGCTCCACGCTGACTACAGACCTTGATACAAAAAGGAGGAGAGGATGAGGGACGACGACGGTGTGTGTGTGTGTGTGTGTGTGTGTGTGTGAGTGTGTGTGTGTGTGTGTGTGTGTGTGTGTGTGTGTGTGTCGCAGTCTCCAGTCTCCAGGTGTTAATTAAATATACAATGCCTTCGTAAAGTATTCAGACCCCTTAAATTCTTCCCCAAAATCACGCAAACATGGTAACCCAATTTACACAAACCTGGCTACCCATATTCTTGCAAACCTGGCAACCCCATCTTTATGCAAACCTGGCAACCCATCTTTACGCAAACCTGGGAACCCATCTTTATTTACACCTGGCAACCCATCATTACTTATACCTGGCAACCCATCTTTATGCAAACCTGGCAACCCATCATACTTATACCTGGAAACCCATCTTTTTTGCAAACCTGGCAACCCATCATTACTTACACATGGCAACCCATCTTTATGCAAACCTGGCAACCCATCATTACTTGCACCTGGCAACCCTTCATTACTTACACCTGGCTACCCATCATTACTTACACCTGGCAACCCATCTTTTACCTAATCTGGCAACCCATCTTTCCCCAAACCTGGCAACCCGTCATTACTTACACCTGCGTCTCATCATCAGTCACACCTGGACTTCATTACTGCCTTGATGACTTACCGTTTATATCTAACACTCTGTTCTTTCAGTCATCAGACACTGACCTTCTTTTGTATCGTTCCATGTTCCTGTTTACTAAACTCACTAACGGATTCTGCTTCCTGACTCCCTGCTCACAGACTCCCTGACTCCCTGCTTCCTGACTCCCTGACTCCCTTCTTCCTGACTCCCTGCTCCCTGCTCCCTGCTCCCTGCTCCCTAAATCCCTTCTCCCTGACTCCTGACTCCCTGACTCCCTGCTCCCTGACTCCCTGACTCCCTGCTTCCTGACTCCCTGCTTCCTGCTCACAGACTCCCTGACTCCCTGCTTCCTGACTCCTGACTCCCTGCTCCCTGACTCCTGACTCCCTGACTCCCTGCTCCCTGACTCCCTGACTCCTGACTCCCTGCTCCCTGCTCCCTGACTACCTGACTCCCTGCTCCCTGACTCCTGGCTCCTGGCTCCCTGCTCCCTGACTCCCTGACTCCCTGCTTCCTGACTCCCTGACTCCCTGACTCCCTGACTCCCTGCTCCCTGCTCCCTGCTCCCTGAATCCCTGCTTCCTGACTCCTGACTCCCTGCTCCCTGACTCCTGACTCCCTGACCCCCTGCTCCCTGACTCCCTGCTCCCTGACTCCCTGACTCCCTGACTCCTGGCTCCCTGCTCCCTGACTCCCTGACTCCCTGCTTCCTGACTCCCTGACTCCCTGCTCCCTGACTCCCTGCTCCCTGCTCCCTGAATCCCTGCTCCCTGAATCCCTGCTCCCTGACTCCCTGACTCCCTGACTCCCTGCTCCCTGACTCCCTGACTCCCTGCTTCCTGCTTCCTGCTTCCCTGACTCCCTGACTCCCTGACTCCCTGACTCCCTGCTCCCTGCTCCCTGACTCCCTGACTCCCTGACTCCCTGCTCCCTGCTCCCTGACTCCCTGCTTCCTGACTCCTGACTCCCTGCTTCCTGACTCCCTGACTCCCTGCTCCCTGCTCCCTGACTCCCTGCTCCCTGCTTCCTGACTCACTGCTTCCTGACTCCCTGACTCCTGACTCCCTGCTTCCTGACTCCCTGACTCCCTGACTCCTGACTCCCTGCTCCCTGCTCCCTAAATCCCTTCTCCCTGACTCCCTGACTCCCTGCTCCCTGACTCCCTGACTCCCTGACTCCCTGCTTCCTGACTCCCTGCTCCCTGCTTCCTGACTCCTGACTCCCTGCTCCCTGACTCCTGACTCCCTGACCCCCTGCTCCCTGACTCCCTGCTCCCTGACTCCCTGACTCCCTGACTCCCTGACTCCTGGCTCCCTGCTCCCTGACTCCCTGACTCCCTGCTTCCTGACTCCCTGACTCCCTGACTCCCTGCTCCCTGACTCCCTGCTCCCTGCTCCCTGAATCCCTGCTCCCTGAATCCCTGCTCCCTGACTCCCTGACTCCCTGACTCCCCGCTCCCTGACTCCCTGACTCCCTGCTTCCTGCTTCCTGCTTCCCTGACTCCCTGACTCCCTGACTCCTGACTCCCTGACTCCCTGACTCCCTGACTCCTGACTCCCTGACTCCCTGACTCCCTGACTCCCTGACTCCCTGCTCCCTGCTCCCTGACTCCCTGCTTCCTGACTCCTGACTCCCTGCTTCCTGACTCCCTGACTCCCTGCTCCCTGCTCCCTGACTCCCTGCTCCCTGCTTCCTGACTCACTGCTTCCTGACTCCCTGACTCCTGACTCCCTGCTTCCTGACTCCCTGACTCCCTGACTCCTGACTCCCTGCTCCCTAAATCCCTTCTCCCTGACTCCTGACTCCCTGACTCCCTGACTCCCCGCTCCCTGACTCCCTGACTCCCTGCTTCCTGCTTCCTGCTTCCCTGACTCCCTGACTCCCTGACTCCTGACTCCCTGACTCCCTGACTCCCTGACTCCTGACTCCCTGACTCCCTGACTCCCTGACTCCCTGCTCCCTGACTCCCTGCTTCCTGACTCCTGACTCCTGGCTCCTGGCTCCCTGCTCCCTGACTCCCTGACTCCCTGCTTCCTGACTCCCTGACTCCCTGACTCCCTGACTCCCTGCTCCCTGCTCCCTGACTCCCTGACTCCCTGCTTCCTGCTCCCTGACTCCCTGACTCCCTGACTCCCTGCTCCC
This sequence comes from Oncorhynchus mykiss, assembly GCF_057628025.1. Lineage (NCBI taxonomy): Eukaryota > Metazoa > Chordata > Actinopteri > Salmoniformes > Salmonidae > Oncorhynchus > Oncorhynchus mykiss. The sequence goes on from NW_028322097.1 coordinate 279,751, forward strand.
TGCTTCCTGACTCCCTGACTCCCTGCTTCCTGCTCCCTGACTCCCTGACTCCCTGCTTCCTGCTTCCTGACTCCCTGACTCCCTGACTCCCTGACTCCCTGCTTCCTGACTCCCTGACTCCCTGACTCCCTGCTTCCTGCTCCCTGACTCCCTGACTCCCTGACTCCCTGACTCCCTGCTCCCTGCTTCCTGACTCCCTGACTCCCTGACTCCCTGACTCCCTGACTCCCTGCTCCCTGCTTCCTGACTCCCTGCTTCCTGACTCCCACCGTCTACTTTACAATTCTGGGGTACTGTGTGTAGATTGATGAGGGGGAAAAAACATATAATTTCATTAATTTTAGAATAAGGCCGTGTTGTGATCTGATGTAAAGACCCATTAACATCTGCTAACCATGTGTATGCGATCTGATGTGATCTGTTGTGATCTGATGTGATCTGATGTGATCTGATCTATACACCCACTTTAGGAACATAACTCTTCAGTCAGTCATTTTTGTTGAAGGGATTCATCTATTGAAATTCAATGAGAGTAGAGTCAAGGCCTTGCATCCCAAATGCCACCCTATTCTATATATAGTGTGCACTACTTTAGACCAGGTCCTATAGGGTAGTGCACTACTTTAGACCAGGGCCTATAGGGTAGTGCCCTACAGTATACAGGGCCTATAGGGTAGTGCCCTACTTTTGACCAGGGCCCAAAGGGAATAGGGAGCAATTTGGGACGCTTGCAGAGAACAACAGAGAGTCAAACATATTGTCTGAACCAAATGTCCTGCCTGAAGGCACAGCGGACTGTAATGAAGTTATGGTGGGTGACTTATCTGAGCTGTCCTGTGTTCTGAGATGTACGCCAGAGTTTCCCCTAATTCCATCAGTCAGGCGGGCCTCCACTGATTCAACCCATCTGGACACACAGTATGTGAACACTCTATTCAGGCATCTCTCTCCCCTCTCTACTCTCTGACCCTCTCTCTCTCCCTCCTCTACTCCTTGACCCTCTCTCTCCCTCTCTAGTCCCTGACCCTCTCACTCCCCTCTCTATTCCCTGACCCTCTCTCTCCCTCTCTACTCCCTGACCCTCTCTCTCCCCTCTCTACCCCCTGACCCTCTCTCTCCCACTCTATTCCCTGACCCTCTAACTCCCCTCTCTATTCCCTGACCCTCTCTCTCCCTCTCTACTCCCTGACCCTCTCTCTCCCCTCTCTACCCCCTGACCCTCTCTCTCCCCCTCTATTCCCTGACCCTCTCTCTCCCCTCTCTATCCCCTGACCCTCTCTCTCCCCCCTCTACTCCCTGACCCTCTCTCTCCCCCCTCTACTCCCTGACCCTCTCTCTCCCCCTCTATTCCCTGACCCTCTCTCTCCCCCTCTATTCCCTGACCCTCTCTCTCCCCTCTCTACTCCCTGACCCTCTCTCTCCCGTTTCTCTACTCCCTGACCCTCTCTCTCTCCCTCTCTACCTCCTGACCCTCTCTCTCCCCTTCTCTACTCCCTGACCCTCTCTCTCCCCTCTCTACTCCCTGACCCTCTCTCTCCCCTCTCTACTCACTGACCCTCTCTCTCCCCTCTCTACCCCCTGACCCTCTCTCCCTCCTCTACTCACTGACCCTCTCTCCCTCTCTACTCACTGACCCTCTCTCTCCCCTCTCTACTCCCTGCCCCTCTCTCTCCCCCCTCTACTCTCTGACCCTCTCTCCCTCTCTACTCACTGACCCTATCTCTCCCTCTCTACTCCCTGCCCCTCTCTCTCCCCCCTCTACTCTCTGACCCTCTCTCCCTCTCTACTCCCTGACCCTCTCTCCCTCTCTACTCTCTGACCCTCTCTCTCCCCCTCTATTCCCTGACCCTCTCTCTCCCCCTCTATTCCCTGACCCTCTCTCTCCCCCTCTATTCCCTGACCCTCTCTCTCCCCCTCTATTCCCTGATGCTCTCTCTCCCCCTCTATTCCCTGACCCTCTCTCTCCCCCTCTATTCTCTGACCCTCTCTCTCCCCCTCTATTCCCTGACCCTCTCTCTCCCCTCTCTACTCCCAGACCCTCTCTCTCCCTCCTCTACTCCCTGACCCTCTCTCTCCCTCTCTACTCCCTGACCCTCTCTCTCCCCCCTCTAGTTCCTGACCCTCTCTCCCTCTCTACTCCCAGACCCTCTCTCTCCCTCTCTACTCCCTGACCCTCTCTCTCCCTCTCTACTCCCTGACCCTCTCTCCCTCTCTACTCCCTGACCCTCTCTCCCTCTCTACTCCCTGACCTTTTCTCTCCCTCTCTACTCCCTGACCCTCTCTCCCTCTCTACTCCCTGACCCTCTCTCTCCCTCTCTACTCCCTGACCCTCTCTCTCCCCTCTTTAATCCCTGACCCTCTCTCTCCCTCTCTACTCCCTGACCCTCTCTCTCCCCCTCTATTCCCTGACCCTCTCTCTCCCCTCTCTACTCCCAGACCCTCTCTCTCCCTCCTCTACTCCCTGACCCTCTCTCTCCCTCTCTACTCACTGACCCTCTCTCTCCCCCCTCTAGTTCCTGACCCTCTCCCCTCTCTACTCACTGACCCTCTCTCCCTCCTCTACTCCCTGACCCTCTCTCTCCCTCCTCTACTCCCTGACCCTCTCTCCCTCTCTCTCTTCTTTTCTCTGTGTTCCTCATTTGAATTGAGGTTTTTTAGCTACGTAGAGATGGCGTCGTTCTGTTCCCCTTTCTTATCCTTCTTCATTCGTCTCTTCTCTCCTCTGACTCTGATATCTATGTCACTTGTTAATATTTCACCACGTTCACACAGCGGACAGGGCCATGCTGCTCCAACAACACCGTCAGACAGACTAGTGGAAGTGGAGCGTGAATCAGTCGCTGTTGTCGACAGACCTTCAAAAAAGGTTTAATATTATTGTTCACACTGTGGGCCCCCCCTCACAAACAACCCTAATAGATAGGTCTATCTTCTTTCTATGTCTGAACACATTTGTTTTGCTTCTAAGATGATGTTGTATCGGTAAGATGTGTTGCCAAGACGATATTGCTTGAGGCTCATTTGCTGCAGCGTGTTCTTTCAGACGAGGTGTGCTAGGAAGCCTTTTGACAACGTACCGTCACTTGTTTCACACAGATATCTTGACTGTGTCACGAATGTCACTCTGTTCCCTGTATAGCGCACTACTTTTGAGCCCTATTCCCTATATAGTGCACTACTTCAGAGCCCTAACAGTGGGTTAACTGCCTTGTTCGGGGGTAGAATAACAGATTTGTACCTTGACAACTCGGGGGATTTGATTCAGCAACCTTTCGGGTTACTAGTCCAACGTTCTAACCACTAGGCTACCTGCCACCCCAACCTTTCAGTTACTGGCCCAACTCCCCAACCTTTCAGTTACTGGCCCAACTCGCCAACCTTTCGGTTACTGGCCCAACTCCCCAACCTTTCAGTTACTGGCCCAACTCCCCAACCTTTCAGTTACTGGTCAAACTCCCCAACCTTTCAGTTACTGGCCCAACTCCCCAACCTTTCAGTTACTGGATCAACTCCCCAACCTTTCAGTTACTGGCCCAACTCCCCAACCTTTCAGTTACTGGCCCAACTCGCCAACTTTTCAGTTACTGGCCCAATTCCCCAACCTTTCAGTTACTGGCCCAACTCCCCAACCTTTCTGTTACTGGCCCAACTCCCCAACCTTTCAGTTACTGGCCCAACTCCCCAACCTTTCAGTTACTAGCCCAACTCGCCAACCTTTCAGTTACTGGTACAACTCCCCAACATTTCAGTTACTGGCCCAACTTCCCAACATTTCTGTTTCTAGCCCAATGCTCTAACCACTAGGGTACCAGCCACCTTTCAGTTACTGGCCCAACTCGCCAACCTTTCAGTTACTGGCCCAACTCGCCAACCTTTCAGTTACTGGCCCAACTCGCCAACCTTTCAGTTACTGGCCCAACTCGCCAACCTTTCAGTTACTGGCCCAACTCGCCAACCTTTCAGTTACTGGCCCAACTCCCCAACCTTTCATTTACTGGCCCATCTCCCCAACCTTTCAGTTACTGGCCCAACTCCCCAACCTTTCAGTTACTGGCCCAACTCCCCAACCTTTCAGTTACTGGCCCAACTCGCCAACCTTTCAGTTACTGGCCCAACTCCCCAACCTTTCAGTTACTGGCCCAACTCCCCAACCTTTCAGTTACTGGCCCAACTCCCCAACCTTTCAGTTAGTGGCCCAACTCCACAACCTTTCAGTTACTGGCCCAACTCGCCAACCTTTCAGTTATTGGCCCAACTCGCCAACCTTTCAGTAACTGGCCCAACTCCCCAACCTTTCAGTTACTGGCCCAACGCCCCAACCTTTCAGTTACTGGCACAACTCCCCAACATTTCAGTTACTGGCCCAACTCCCCAACATTTCTGTTACTAGCCCAATGCTCTAACCACTAGGGTACCAGCCACCCCAACATTTATGTTACTAAACCAACGCTCTAACCACTAGGCTACCTTGCTGCCCCAACCTTTCTGTTACTGAACCAACGCTCTAACCACTAGGCTACCAGCCACCCCAAACTTTCGGTTACTGGCCCAACGCTCTAACCACTAGGCTACCAGCCGCCCCAACCTTTCGGTTACTGGCCCAACTCCCCAACCTTTCAGTTACTGGCCCAACTCCCCAACGATTCAGTTACTGGCCCAACTCCCCAACCTTTCAGTTACTGACCCAACTCCCCAACGATTCAGTTACTGGCCCAACTCCCCAACCTTTCAGTTACTGCCCCAACTCCCCAGCATTTCAGTTACTGGCCCAACTCCCCAACATTTCAGTTACTGGCCCAAATCCCCAACCTTTCAGTTACTCGCCCAACTCCCCAGCATTTCAGTTACTGGCCCAACTCCCCAACATTTCAGTTACTGGCCCAACTCCCCAACATTTCTGTTTCTAGCCCAATGCTCTAACCACTAGGGTACCAGCCACCCCAACATTTCTGTTACTGAACCAACGCTCTAACCACTAGCCTACCTGCTGCCCCAACCTTTCTGTTACTGAACCAACGCTCTAACCACTAGGCTACCAGCCACCCCAAACTTTCGGTTACTGGCCCAATGCTCTAACCACTAGGCTACCAGCTACCCCAACATTTTGGTTACTGGCCCAACGCTCTAACCAATAGGCTACCAGCCACCCCAACATTTTGGTTACTGGCCCAATGCTCTAACCACTAGGCTACCAGCCACCCCAACATTTTGGTTACTGGCCCAATGCTCTAACCACTAGGCTACCAGCCACCCCAACATTTTGGTTACTGGCCCAATGCTCTAACCACTAGGCTACCAGCCACCCCAAGAGCCCTAGGTACTATGTTGAGTCTTGTGTCATTGTGATACAGTAGGTTAGAGGGTTAATCTAACACGTAACATTCTTCTTTAAATCTTCTCTACCTTCCTTGTGAATAATGGAGGGATGCTTTTTAAAAAGCAGTGGAGAGGAGGAGGTGCAACGTTCTTCTCCTTCTGAAAGCAGACCAGACGTGCCTTTCCAAGTGGCTCCCTATCTCCTCTATATCCCTATGGGCCCTTCCCTATGGGCCCTGGTCAATAGTAGTGCACTACATCGGGAATAGGCTGACATTTGGAACTCTGTCCCAGCTCAGGGTTCCCAATTAGAATCCGTGGCGCTGGTGCCAAAGCACATGTTTAGGTACTGTGTGTTGGCACTTTCACGATGCAGCCTTTTAAAGTATTAATGACACCAACAAACCAAGTGGCGCTGCTCGCCACAGATTTGCCAATTTAGCCCAGAGCCGAGCTGAGCGACGTCAGACAGTCGGACAGACGCAGTGAGACCAGAGTCACGCTTCCTTCCGCTTGTTTTCTCCGATCGAGTTCTTTAAACGGGCCAGGGGAGTGTGTGGTGGGGGGTGGCAGGGGACAGGGAGGAAGTAGGGAAGGGGGGGGGGGGCAGAGAGGAAGTAGCAACAAGGTCTCTTTGAAGACGTCTCTGATATTTGATGGTCTTTAGACTGGATTAATTCAAAATGTCACACGCCAGGAGGAGATAAACTTTCAAGGGCGAAAGGGGTCAGTCGGAGCTGAGACACCAGCTGAGATGTGACAGACGGTCTGAGTACCAAATTACACCCTATCTTCTACGTAGTGCGCTAATTATGGATCAGAGGCCTCCATGGGCCCGGTGTTAAAAGCACTTGACTAGGGAATATGGTGTCGTTTTGGGTCCCATACAGGAAGTAACGCTGAGCTGAATTCACTGTTATTAAGTTATTTTTTCCATCACATCAACATTGTCATTGTCTTCTAGTTCAATATACACTATCATTCTGCTGTCCAGGGTTAGAGTATGAAGTCTTTACTCTGGCTACAAGTTAACTCAGAGTTTCACTACTTCGTCTGGAAAGATAGTTTTTTTAGATTTGTCCAAGACTTCTGGCTGCTTTTAGCTCATGATGAACTTGTGACGAGTGACGCGATCATTCTGCCGGGAAAAAACTAAAACACAAACTAGTCGTCTTTATAGTGTTCAGGGGTTTTACTGCTGAACGGGAATCAGAGAACACATGGAGAATGTGTGGCACGAGATGGGACCAAATGTGGGCTTTCAGTAGAATGTGTGGCACGAGATGGGACCAAATGTGGGCTTTCAGTCGAATGTGTGGCACGAGATGGGACCAAATGTGGGCTTTCAGTAGAATGTGTGGCACGAGATGGGACCAAATGTGGGCTTTCAGTAGAATGTGTGGCACGAGATGGGACCAAATGTGGGCTTTCAGTAGAATGTGTGGCACGAGATGGGACCAAATGTGGGCTTTCAGGAGAATGTGTGGCACGAGATGGGACCAAATGTGGGCTTTCAGTAGAATGTGTGGCACGAGATGGGACCAAATGTGGGCTTTCAGTAGAATGTGTGGCACGAGATGGGACCAAATGTGGGCTTTCAGGAGAATGTGTGGCACGAGATGGGACCAAATGTGGGCTTTCAGGAGAATGTGTGGCACGAGATGGGACCAAATGTGGGCTTTCAGTAGAATGTGTGGCACGAGATGGGACCAAATGTGGGCTTTCAGTAGAATGTGTGGCACGAGATGGGACCAAATGTGGGCTTTCAGTAGAATGTGTGGCACGAAATGAGACCAAATGTGGGCTTTCAGTAGAATGTGTGGCACGAGATGGGACCAAATGTGGGCTTTCAGTAGAATGTGTGAAATGAGATGGGAGCAAATGTGGGCTTTCAGTAGAATGTGTGGCACGAGATGGGACCAAATGTGGGTTTTCAGTAGAATGTGTGGCACGAGATGGGACCAAATGTGGGCTTTCAGTAGAATGTGTGGCACGAGATGAGACCAAATGTGGGTTTTCAGTATAATGTGTGGCACGAGATGGGACCAAATGTGGGCTTTCAGTATAATGTGTGGCATGAGATGGGGCCAAATGTGGTTTTTCAGTATAATGTGTGGCACGAGATGAGACCAAATGTGGGTTTGCAGTATAATGTGTGGCACGAGATGGGACCAAATGTGGGCTTTCAGTAGAATGTGTGGCACGAGATGGGATGAAATGTGGGCTTTCAGTATAATGTCTGGCACGAGATGGGACCAAATGTGGGCTTTCAGTAGAATGTGTGGCACGAGATGGGACCAAATGTGGGCTTTCAGTAGAATGTGTGGCACGAGATGGGATGAAATGTGGGCTTTCAGTATAATGTCTGGCACGAGATGGGACCAAATGTGGGCTTTCAGTAGAATGTGTGGCACGAGATGGGACCAAATGTGGG
>NW_028322097.1:292500-310000 GCF_057628025.1 Oncorhynchus mykiss
CAATAGATATGAGAGTGTCGTGACGCGAATATGATTGTGAATAAAAATCATGTAACAATTAGCTTGTTTAGTAACTTAGGGCAACACGGAAAAAGTTTGTTTAAACCTCTTTGGGATAGGGGGATGCATTTTCACTTTTGGATAAATAGCATGCCCAATTTCAACTTCCTGCTACTCATGCCAGGAATATAAGATATGCATATTATTAGTATATCTGGATAGAAAACACTCTGAAGTTTCTAACACTGTTTGAATGATGTCTTTGAGTATAACAGAACTTATGTATCAGGCAAAACCCAGAGGACTAACCGTTCAGAATTGTTTGTTTTTTGAGGTCTCTGTCTGTTCATTGAATTCTCATTGGGAAACGTTTTTTTTAGTTCCTACCGCTTCCACTGGATGTCACCAGTCTTTGGAATTTGGTTGAGGTTATTCCTTTGTTCAATGAGGAAGTATGGCCATCTATTAACTGCGTAACACTGTTGAGAGTTGCGCAAGTAGCTTTGGTTTGTTGTCTTTCTGTATTGAACACAGATAGACCCGTCTTCAATTTGATCGATTATTAACGTTTAAAAAAAACGTGAAGTTGTATTACAAAAGTAGTTTGAAATGTTTTGGCAAAGTTTACAGGCAACTTTTGAAATATTTTGTAGTGACGTTTTGGAAGCAGGTTTTGGAAGCAGTTTTTTTCTGGATCAAACGCGCCAAATAAATGGACATTTTGGATATTTATGGACGGAATTAATCGAACAAAAGGACCATTTGTGATGTTTATGGGACATTTTGGAGTGCCAACAAAAGGAGCTCGTTAAAGGTAAGGCGTGTTTTATATTTTATTTCTGCGTTTTGTGTAGAGCCTGCAGGGTTGAAATATGCTACTCTTTGTTTACTGTTGTGCTATCATCAGATAATAGCTTCTTATGCTTTCGCCGAAAAGCCTTTTTGAAATCTGACATGTTGGCTGGATTCACAATGAGTGTAGCTTTAATTTAATATATTACATGTGTGATTTAATGAAAGTTAGATTTTATATAATTTTATTTGAATTTGCCGCTCTGCATTTTCCCTGGCTTTTGGCCAGGTGAGACACGACTGTCCCCCTGTCCTAGAGAGGTTTTTAATGAGTTACCGTTTCCCGAATTAACTCAAAGAATATATCGTTATCATACCATCATTATTACCTCAAATCAGTCTCATTCTGAACGTAGATTTCAAATCTGCACTAACCTTAGTCTAAATGATGATTCAGCAATACACAAATTGGCTTAATTATTTATTTACTAACTAAATAAATAATCACACAGAAATACATAGACACACACAATATTGATTACTTAAATAATGCAATGAAAAGTCCCTAGTGGACTATCCCAATATGACGGCTGGTTACACAATGAAAAGTCCCTAGTGGACTAACCTGACATGATGGCTGGTTACACAATGAAAAGTCCCTAGTGGACTAACCCGATATGACGGCTGGTTACACAATGAAAAGTCCCTAGTGGACTATCCCAATATGACGGCTGGTTACACAATGAAAAGTCCCTAGTGGACTAACCCGATATGACGGCTGGTTACACAATGAAAAGTCCCTAGTGGACTAACCCGATATGACGGCTGGTTACACAATGAAAAGTCCCTAGTGGACTATCCCAATATGACGGCTGGTTACACAATGAAAAGTCCCTAGTGGACTAACCCGATATGATGGCTGGTTACACAATGAAAAGTCCCTAGTGGACTAACCCGATATGACGGCTGGTTACACAATGAAAAGTCCCTAGTGGACTATCCCGATATGACGGCTGGTTACACAATGAAAAGTCCCTAGTGGACTAAACCGATATGACGGCAGGTTACACAATGAAAAGTCCCTAGTGGACTAACCCGATATGACGGCAGGTTACACAATGAAAAGTCCCTAGTGGACTAACCTGATATGACGGCTGGTTACACAATGAAAAGTCCCTAGTGGACTAACCCGATATGACGGCTGGTTACACAATGAAAAGTCCCTAGTGGACTAACCCGATATGACGGCTGGTTACACAATGAAAGGGAGAGACAAAGGCATTCAATACATACTGTACAGTTGAATAATACGATCATCGGAAATGTGGATATTTACCACCTAACAACCGCTCATTTGGATTTAGAAATGCAAAATATATTTGCGCTTCGATGTCTTTGCCTGTCGTCTCTCTGTTGAAACCTGTCGAACCGTCTGCGACGAATAGTAGTTAGACAGGAAATCTCTGCCTGTGTAAGTCCCTGGTTGTCCACCAGAGGTCACAATGTCCGTAGTAGTTGTAGTAGTAGGATTCCTTTTGTTCTGGGAGTGGTTGTTAGGATGGATACATCAGAAGTTCCAATGGTTGTCTGATAGGGAAATGTTAATCTTTTCTCTTCTTCGGTCGAGTTTCCTAGACTCCGTTAAATGCAGAGCTGCAGGCATGTCTTAGTCTCGTCTTCTTCTTCTCTGTTGAGATTCGGAGGGGCTTACCTTTTAGTAACGTTCAGCTCACGCTGTCAGTCATGCTGCACGTGTACTGGTCTACTAGTTCTAAACCATTTTACATGCCAGTAGCAACCCGGCAACGTACCTATTGAATATGTTAATTATTTAGGAGTCCTTTATAAGCACTCTGGCAAAAGGTGCGTCATAGTATCTGTGCTCACTGACGGGGGTGTGGTTACTGACGTGGGTGTGGTTACTGACGTGGGTGTGGTTACTGACGGGGGTGTGGTTACTGACAGGGGTGTGGTTACTGACGGGGGTGTGGTTACTGACAGGGGTGTGGTTACTGACGGGGGTGTGGCTACTGACGGGGGTGTGGCTACTGACGGGGGTGTGGTTACTGACGGGGTGTGGTTACTGACAGGGGTGTGGTTACTGACGGGGGTGTGGTTACTGACGGGGTTGTGGTTACTGACAGGGGTGTTGTTACTGACAGGGGTGTGGTTACTGACGGGGGGTGTGGCTACTGACTGGGTAAAGCGTTATATGAAAAACAGTTCTCATTTAGAAGGCTAAAATCACATTTAATCTTCTCATCAAATAGTTTCACATTTAATCATATATGTTTTACAACATTTCGATGTAACTCGGACATATACATTCATGTGCATACTACCTCAATTGGGCCGACCAACAAGTGCTCCCGCACAGTGGCCAACCAGGCTATCTGCATTGTGTCCCACCACCCACCAATCCCTCTTTTACACTACTGCTACTCTCTGCTCATCATATATGCATAGTCACTTTAACCATATCTACATGTACATACTACCTCAATCAGCCTGACTAACCGGTGTCTGTATATAGCCTCTCTACTGTATATAGCCTCGCTACTGTATATAGCCTCTCTACTGTATATAGCCTTTCTACTGTATATAACCTCTCTACTGTATATAGCCTCTCTACTGTATGTAGCCTCTCTACTGTATATAGCCTCTCTACTGTATATAACCTCTCTACTGTATATAGCCTCTCTACTGTATGTAGCATCTCTACTGTATATAGCCTCTCTACTGTATATAGCCTTTCTACTGTATATAGCCTCTCTACTGTATAAAGCCTCTCTACTGTATGTAGCCTTTCTACTGTATATAACCTCGCTACTGTATATAGCCTCTCTACTGTATATAGCCTTTCTACTGTATATAACCTCTCTACTGTATATAGCCTCTCTACTGTATGTAGCATCTCTACTGTATATAGCCTCTCTACTGTATATAGCCTTTCTACTGTATATAGCCTCTCTACTGTATATAGCCTCTCTACTGTATGTAGCCTCTCTACTGTAACTAGCCTGGCTACTGTATATAGCCTCTCTACTGTATATGGCCTCTCTACTGTATATAGCCTGTCTTTTTACTGTTGTTTTATTTCTTTACTTACCTATTGTTCACCTGACACCTTTTTTGCACTGTTGGGTAGAGCCTGTAAGTGCATTTTACGGTAAGGTCTACTACACCTGTTGTATTCAGCATTTCACTGTGAGGTCTACTACACCTGTTGTATTCAGCATTTCACTGTGAGGTCTACTACACCTGTTGTATTCAGCATTTCACTGTGAGGTCTACTACATCTGTTGTATTCAGCATTTCACTGTGAGGTCTACTACATCTGTTGTATTCAGCATCTAACGGTAAGGTCTACTACACCTGTTGTATTCAGCATTTCACTGTGAGGTCTACTACACCTGTTGTATTCAGCATTTCACTGTGAGGTCTACTACACCTGTTGTATTCAGCATTTCACTGTAAGGTCTACTACACCTTTTGTATTCAGCATTTCACTGTGAGGTCTAAACCTGTTGTATTCAGCATTTCACTGTGAGGTCTACTACACCTGTTGTATTCAGCATTTCACTGTGAGGTCTACTACACCTGTTGTATTCAGCATTTCACTGTGAGGTCTACTACACCTGTTGTATTCAGCATTTCACTGTGAGGTCTACTACACCTGTTGTATTCAGCATTTCACTGTGAGGTCTACTACACCTGTTGTATTCAGCATTTCACTGTAAGGTCTACTACACCTGTTGTATTCAGCATTTCACTGTAAGGTCTACTACACCTGTTGTATTCAGCATTTCACTGTAAGGTCTACTACACCTGTTGTATTCAGCATTTCACTGTGAGGTCTAAACCTGTTGTATTCAGCATTTCACTGTGAGGTCTACTACACCTGTTGTATTCAGCATTTCACTGTGAGGTCTACTACACCTGTTGTATTCAGCATTTCACTGTGAGGTCTACTACACCTGTTGTATTCAGCATTTCACTGTGAGGTCTACTACACCTGTTGTATTCAGCATTTCACTGTGAGGTCTACTACACCTGTTGTATTCAGCATTTCACTGTGAGGTCTAAACCTGTTGTATTCAGCATTTCACTGTGAGGTCTACTACACCTGTTGTATTCAGCATTTCACTGTGAGGTCTACTACACCTGTTGTATTCAACATTTCACTGTAAGGTCTACTACACCTGTTGTATTTAGCATTTCACTGTAAGGTCTACTACACCTGTTGTATTCAGCATTTCACTGTAAGGTCTACTACACCTGTTGTATTCAGCATTTCACTGTAAGGTCTACTACACCTGTTGTATTCAGCATTTCACTGTAAGGTCTACAACACCTGTTGTATTCAACATTTCACTGTAAGGTCTACTACACCTGTTGTATACAGCATTTCACTGTAATGTCTACTACACCTGTTGTATTCAGCATTTCACTGTAAGGTCTACTACACCTGTTGTATTCAACATTTCACTGTAAGGTCTACTACACCTGTTGTATTCAGCATTTCACTGTAAGGTCTACTACACCTGTTGTATTCAGCATTTCACTGTAAGGTCTACTACACCTGTTGTATTCAACATTTCACTGTAAGGTCTACTACACCTGTTGTATTCAACATTTCACTGTAAGGTCTACTACACCTGTTGTATTTAGCATTTCACTGTGAGGTCTACTACACCTGTTGTATTCAGCATTTCACTGTAAGGTCTACTACACCTGTTGTATTCAGCATTTCACTGTGAGGTCTACTACACCTGTTGTATTCAGCATTTCACTGTGAGATCTACTACACCTGTTGTATTCAGCATCTAACGGTAAGGTCTACTACACCTGTTGTATTCAGCATTTCACTGTGAGGTCTACTACACCTGTTGTATTCAGCATTTCACTGTGAGGTCTACTACACCTGTTGTATTCAGCATTTCACTGTGAGGTCTACTACACCTGTTGTATTCAGCATTTCACTGTGAGATCTACTACACATGTTGTATTCAGCATCTAACGGTAAGGTCTACTACACCTGTTGTATTCAGCATTTCACTGTGAGGTCTACTACACCTGGTGTATTCAGCATTTCACTGTGAGGTCTACTACACCTGTTGTATTCAGCATTTCACTGTAAGGTCTACTACACCTGTTGTATTCAGCATTTCACTGTAAGGTCTACTACACCTGTTGTATTCAATATTTCACTGTGAGGTCTAAACCTGTTGTATTCAGCATTTCACTGTGAGGTCTACTACACCTGTTGTATTTAGCATTTCACTGTAAGGTCTACTACACCTGTTGTATTCAGCATTTCACTGTAAGGTCTACTACACCTGTTGTATTCAGCATTTCACTGTGAGGTCTGGAACCTTCTTGTATTCAGCGCAGGTACAAATAAACGTTGATTTTATTGTTTTTTAAGTCTCTCCCGACTATTCCACGTCTTGTGTTCCGGGCTGCCTTGGTGCTCCACTTTGATGTGGCGGATTTGAGGTCTTTGTAGGGGAGAGAAACTTCCAGCTATTTACGACCGTCATAAGGAGATGGGGGTCTTGACACCTTCAGATTAGCCGGCGCCTTTGATCTCCGTCCAGGAAGTTTATCAACATTTGGATTTCTTTGATTCATTGTGGATCTGTGTAATCTGAGGGAAATATTCTCTCTAATATGGCCATACATTGGGCAGGAGGGTTAGGAAGTGCAGCTCAGTTTCCACCTCATTTTGTGGGCAGTGAGCACATAGCCTGTCTTCTCTTGAGAGCGATGTCTGCCTCCAGAGCGTCCTTTGTCAATAGCAAGGTTATGCTCCTGGGCTTGTGCCCTGGTCCAAGGTTTCCTCAGCTTGGGTTATTCAGCAGTGGGCTGCTCTGCACTGTTCTGTTGTGTTTAAGCCAATAGCATCTCATTTTATCCAGATTCTTTTAATTATTTCCAATGTGTTGGTCATATTTTCTTGTTTTCTCATGATATGGTTGATTGGTTGTCTGTGTGCTGGCTGTGTGGGTCTGTTGTTTTGTGAACAGACCCCCAGGACCAGCTTGCTTAGGGGACTCTTCTCCAGGTTCATCTCTCTGTAGGTGATGGCTTTGTTATGGAAGGTTTCGGAATTGCTTCAATTTCCATGTAGAATTGAATGTCTCTTTCTGGATTTTGATAATTGGCTGGGTATGGGCACATTGTCTGTCATGCATTATTTGGTGTTCTACGTTGTGTTTGTCCCATTTTGTGAATTCTTGGTTGGTGAGCGGACCCCAGACCTCACAACCATAAAGGGCAATGGGCTCTAGTGGACTCAAGGGGTACTTAGCCAGATCATAGTTGGTGCTCAAGTTACATGAAGTTGCTCTTCCTTTTGATGCATAGAAGGCCCTTCTTGCCTTGTCTCTCAGATCGTTCACAGCTTTGTGGAAGTTACCTGTGGCGCTGATGTTTAGGCCAAGGTATGTCTAGTTTTTTGTTTGCTCAAGGGCAACGGTGTCTAGATGGAATTTGGATTTGTTGTCCTTTTTGGAACACCATTATTTTGGTGTCTGGTGCTGGTCACTGATGTCAGGGCCCAGGTCAGGGCCCAGGTCTGTCAGAGGCCCAGGTCTGTCAGAGGCCCAGGTCTGGCATAATAATCTGGTGTGTCAGGCCCTCCTTGGTTGGTGACAGAAGCACCAGATCATCAGCAAACAGCAGACATTTGACTTCGGATTCTAGCAGGGGGAGGCCGGGTGCTGCAGACTTTTCTCAGTGCCCGCGCCAATTCGGTCATTCTATGTTGAAGAGGGTGGGGCTTAAGCTGCATCCCTGTCTCACCCCATGGCCCTGTGGGAAGAAATGTGTGTGTTATTTGTTAGTTGAACTGCTATATGTCGTAGTGAAGACCAATGTTTGTGTACATGGTTTATAATGTCGTATGTTTTCCCCGAACACCACTTTCCATTGATGTGCATAGCCTTTATGCCAAATTGAGTCAAAAGCTTTTTTTAAATCAACAAAGCACGAGAATACTTTACTTTTGTTTTGGTTCGTTTGTCAATATCAATGCACAAAGGAAAGAGGATGAAGGTCTATGTACTGTAATACGACATTGATGTCAGAATGAATGAGTCACTTGAACACCTATTCACCCTGTCTCGCTTTCTCTCTCTCTCTCTCTCTCTCTCTCTCTCTCTCTCTCTCTCTCTCTCTCTCTCTCTCTCTCTCTCTCTCTCTCTCTCTCTCTCTCTCTCTCTCTCTCTCTCTCTCTCTCTCTCTCTCTCTCTCTCTCTCTCTCTCTCTTTCTCTCTCTCTCTCTCTCTCTCTCTTTCTCTCTCTCTCTTTCTCTCTCTCTCTCTCTCTCTCTTTCTCTCTCTCTCTCTGTTTGTCTTTCGGTGCATGCTGGGAGTTTTTTGGAGTTTGAGTGTTTGGTGTGGAAAGCTCTATCCTAACTAACTTTCTTGATTCTTTTATTTACATGTTATTTTCTATGGTGGAGGGTTAATTAAATATTTGTTTTAGCGGTATCCAAAGTTTTTTTTTTTTCAAAGTTAGGTGGGCAGCATCCTGGGGGTGTTGGAAGGTGTAGTGTGCGCAATGGCTCCTCAGCCTCTGCAAGCAGAGAGGAGACGCTGTCGATACAGCATGGATTCAGGTGTGTTCCTGAGAACGGAGTTAAGGTGGAGGAGGTTCTGCTCGCGGTCGGTGAACAGGTAGGAGCTGAGTTTATACATTCTGCTTCTAGAATGAACAAAGCTGTGGTTGTGTTTCATGAAAAGGGCTAATTTGGTCGGTAGGCTAATTGCTAGCGGAATATTTGTAAGGGATGTGTTGGTGTCAATTTCACCTCTCTACCCTTCAACAAGAGTTGTAGTGGCAAATTTGCCTCCGTTTATTACCGTGTAATGAATTGCGGAGAGAGCTGAGCTGGATTTTGGGTGAGTCTACCTCTAGCGGTTTCCGTGTACTGTCAGCAGGTTTTCAGGCAGATGCCGTTAAGCACGTTGTTCGTTCAGGAGGCAAGTGTTTATGTGTTTTCAACAATAATGAGCAACAGCTAAATGTGCATTTTAAAGTGAGGCATGGGGAGGGCTCTATGCCGGTTTTGCCAGCACAGATAGTCTACGGTGTTTTGAATGTGGGGATTTGGGGCACAAGAGGTTTGCGTGCCCACATAAAGGCCATAGACAAGGTGAGGGTACAACGGCAGGTGGGGGAAATCGAGGTCAAAATGCAGGGGGCTAGGGGATGCCAATAGCAGAGGCTGGGCCTAGTCAGTCTAGAGATAGTGGTGTAGATGAGGCTCCACCTGGCTCCAGGCTAGAGATGGTAGGGTGATGGAGGCTCCATCCTGGGCTAGAGATGGTGGAGAAGCAGAGGCTGGGTCTAGTAGCAGCTGGGGGTGGGTGGGGTCATGGAGGACTGGGTCTGGGGCTGCAGCTAGAGATAGGTGGAGAAGCAGAGGCTGATTATAGCTAGGCTAGAGATGGTGGGGTAGCTGAGGCTGGGCCTAAGAACATGCTATGGAGGGTGGTGCAGATGATGCTGGGCCGAGTCATGCTCTGGAGGGTGGTGCAGATAATGCTAGGCAGGTCCTGCTGTGGCGGGGGCTGATGTGCTTGAGGCTGGCCCTGGTCCTGCTATGGAGGTGGTGGTCCAGCTTGCCCTGTATGCTGTGGAAGTGCACAATGGTCTCTGCGTCTAGTCAGGTAATTCTAGTGGATGAGGAGAGTATAGTGGGGAAGTGTTAAGAGATTGAGGGGGGGAGGGGAGGGTGTCAAGAGGAAAAAGAAAAAGGGTGTGGACAAAGGCACCATGGAAATGTTGCCTGTTGCTGTGGGTGAGGCCCTAACCAGAGAGAGAAAGGGCAGGTGGTAGGGGTGGGAGATAGAGAAGAGGAGGAAAGTGAGTCTGAGGGAAGAGGATGAGGAGTTATTTTTTTCAGACTCCTCTTGGATTGGCCCGGAGCTGACATCCAGTCAACCCGAGGGGTCTAAGTACACGTTGAGAGAACTGACAAGGTTCCTGAATGAGACTAAGGGGAAAAAAGTTAATCTTGAGGCTTTTTTCCTGATCCTAGGAAGTTTGTAAGATCAGTACAACATGCTATGAGAAATGAGGGGCATGGTGTCCTCTCACCCAGGAAACGGTTTAGGTTGAGGAAGTGGGTCACAACAGTGCGTAAAGGTTTACCTTCAGACACTGTTTAGATGTTTAATTTCTTACTGACACTGGGGCTTTTTGAGCTTTGCTATTGGTCTATTTCTCTGCTGGCTTTTCTCCCACTTCTTATGAATTTTCAAGATGCTTTGGCTCAATGGGGTTGACAGAGATGCGGGAAAGGAGGTATGCTGGGTGAATATGTAAAACAAAAAAAAGTACAGGTGTTGTTTCTGCAGGAGACGCATAGTGATGTGGTGAATGAAGTTGATTGGGGGCTCTGGTGAAAGGGGCAAGTGTGTTGAGCCATGGGACAAATCTTAGTGCAGGGGTGGCAGTCCTTTTTGCACCTGGTCTGGCTGTAAAAATTTGCTCCTCAAAGGAGGTGTGTAGGGGTAGGTTGCTTGTTGTTAAAGCAGAAATTAACAACATGTGTGTTTTGTCTTTATAAATGTGTATGCGCCTAACACAGGGAGAGAAAGAGGGGTTCTATTTGGGAGTCTTAGACAGGAACTCTCACAAGTAGCGCCTGAGGAGACGCTAAGTGATCGGAGGTGACTGGAACTGTACAATGGATTTTACAAAAGACAGAAATGGGGAAGAGCCTCATTCAGTGTCAGTGGGAGTGTTAAGGGATATCCTTAATCAGTTTGACCTCATGGGAATATGAAACTGAACATCCAATCCCCAACCATGTCGTGGTGAGAGGCTTTTGGGCTGGGTGAGTGCAGCTCGACTTGATCGCTTTTACATGTCCAGATGGGCGTGACTCTGGGTGCTACCATTCTCCCAGTGGGGTTTTCGGATCACCACATAACCATGGCTCGGCTGTCTATTTCACCAGGGCCCCGGCAGGCATCTTACTGGAAGTTCAATGTAAAGCTCTTACAAGATGCCACTTTTTGCTCAGGTTTCCAGATTTTTGGCAAAGGTGCTCAGCCTGGAGGGAGTAGGTCTGGTGATGGTGCAGTGGGGAAAGTGCAAATTCGGCTTTTCTGTCAACAGTATACTGCTCTCTCATCCTCAGAGGCAGATATTGGGGAACTAGAGCGGTGTATTAGTGAGATGGAGGTAGAGATGGTGGGGCAAGGCAATGTAGGCCTCCAGGCTAACTTAAATTGATAGGGACCTGGGCAGTTTTTTCTCAGGTTCAAGCCAAAGGGACGCTCAGCTAGGGTCCCTCACTGTCATGGGGCTCTTGCCACTCTTCTTCTTTGGTTTGGAAAGACAGAGCAGTGAATCCAAGGGTATGCATTGTCTCCAGTCTGATGGGCGGGTGACCTCTGTGGTGGGGGGAGATGCGGCAGGACTGTGGAGTTTTATACTGAATTGTATAGGGCAGAAATGTGTGATCCTATGTGTGCTCAGGTCTTGTTCGCAGGACTCCCTAAGCTCTCTCGGGCACAGAGGGATGAAATGGACATTCCTCTGTTGTCACATGAACTGGCAGAGGCAGTAACCCAGATGTCCCCCGGTCGTGCACCTGGGGTCGATGGACTTCCAGTGGAATTTTACAAAAAATTCTGGGGAACAATTGGACAGGATTTATTTTGCGTGTTGCGTGAATGCGTCAGGGTAGGAGAGTTGCCGATGGGCTGAGGTGAGGGGTTCTGACTCTCCTGCCCAGAAAAGGGGACTTGTGTGAACTTAAGAACTGGAGGCCTGTGGCATTACTCTGTGCGGACTACAAGATTTTGCCAAGGTCCTCTCTAACAGACTGAAGTCCCATCTGGACTCTATAATCTCACAAGGACCAGACATATTGTGTCCCAGTCCAATCACGGACAACTTGTTCTTGATTAGGGACATGTTGGATTTGTCGAGAGGTTCTAATGTGAACTTTCGGACTGGTCTCTTTAGATCAAGAGAAGGCTTTTGATAGAGTGGATCATGAGTATCTGTTTAATGTGATGTCTGTGTTTGGGTTTGGGAAGAGCTTGTGACCTGTGTGAAGCTGTTGTATGCTGGGGCGTCATGTATGGTTAAGGTGGGAGGGGGGCTCAGTAGGCCAGTCTGGCAGTCACACAGGGGTCTTGGGGTAGCTCTGCGGGAGCTGTACACACTAGCCATTGAGCCTTTTTTGAGTATCTTCACAGGAGCTGCGGGGGATGTGCTGGATAGGCATGGATGTGGTGACAGGAATAGCAGTCTCAGCATATGCAGATGATGTTTTGTAGTGGTCAGGGATGGGCAAGATATGCAGGAAGCTAGACCAGTCTGAAGGTGTACGAGGGAGCTTCATCAGCTAAGGTAAACTGGGGCAAGAGCAAAGCTCTGTTATGTGGGGCATGGGGGGATAGGGCTCCTCCTCTGCTTCCAGGGGGTTTGCAGTGGGGTTGTGAAGGGCTTAAAGTGTCAGGGGGTGTACCTGGGCTCGGAGAGGTGGGTCAGCAAGAACTGGGAGGGGCTGTCACAGGCAGTGGTGTAGAGACTGGCCAGGTGGAGGTGGCTCCTGTTTTCCCAAGTGTCATATAGAGGGAGGGTGCTGATAATGAACAACCTGGTGGCATCTTCCTGTGATAAACTGGCTGTCCTCAACCCCCCCGCCGGTCTGCTTGCAGACCTGCAACGCAAGCTGGTGGACTTCTCTGGTCGGGACATCACTGGCTGAAGGCAGCAGTTTTGTACATGACCGTCCACGAAGGAGGACGGGCTTGGTGGAACTGGAGAGCAGGATGGCTGCTTTCCGACTAAAGGCGGTGCACAGGGCTGCACCTGATGTTGGCTGGAGGGAACCAGCATGCGCGCTGCTGAGGAGAGCTGGCGGTTAGGGCTGAGACCGGCCATCTGCTGATGAAGCTGGAGCAGCTCATGCAGCCAGTCCAGAGCTTCTCTGCGGTGCTGAGGGCCTAGGCAGCTGCTAAGGCCCACACGGAGAAGGGGGTGTGGAGCTGGGCAGTGGGTGTGGGAGGAGCCTCTGTTAGGCCGCCCCACATGCTTTCATGGTTAGTGAGCCTGAGAGGCAACTGATGGCAGGAGGTTTACAAAGGCTGGGTGACCTGAGACTGCTGGGAGAGGAGGGGTGGAAAACCCCGAGGTCTGGCGCAACAAACAGGAATAACGTCTCTTAGGCTGCTGGAAAGATTCCTGGAGGAGGTCCAGGAGGCACTGTCTGAGCCGGTAAGGGGGGTGTTTGAGAGGCCAAAGGGAGAGGGGCCACCAATGTTCCCGCCACTGCAGGTGACGGCAGAGACCGGAGACTGGCAAGGGGGTCTGGAGGACTTGTTAGATTTTAACACTCCGAGCCTGGGGGAGTTTGTTTGGGGGTGGGAGGTAAAGCCCTCTACAACCTCTGCGTTAAGGTTCAGGAGCATTAGAAGCCTAACAGGAGTGAAGGCACATCAGTGGCAGGGGGTATGTGGGGTGGAGAGTATGGTGGGTTTTGGATGGAGGGCGCTCTCTAGAACCCCCAGTTCCAAAGAGGTCAGGGGACCCTGCGTGGAGGGTTCTTCATGGAGCCCTGGCCACTAACAGCTGGTTGGCACGGGTTGATCCGGGAATTGGGCAGGGGTGTCCTTTCTGTCAAATGAAAGAAACTGTAATTCATGTGTTTTCTGTGTGCACCAGGTTAATGCCATTATAATGTCTCTGTTGGAATGTATCTGTGTGACAGGTGGTGGTTTTTGCTGTTGGGATGTTTATAATGGGATACAGGTGTTTGAATGGCAAAGAAAATGTGTTTTGTTGAATTTTCTGTTTGCTCAGGCAAAGTTAGCTATTGGCTAACAAGGAGGAACAGGGTTAAAGGTAGGGGTATAACAGACCTTTTACTGTTTAATGGGATGGTCTTTGCAGGCCTTAGGGTTGAGTTTGAGTTCTATAAAATGATCAAATGTGTGGAGATGTTTAGGAGATGGTGTGGGGAGCTGTTTTGCTTCTGGGGAAGTGTTTTGATATGGGAGTAGGAGAGGGTTTTTGTGTATGGTGATTTGTATCATGTGGTAGAGGATATATTTTTATTTTTTATTTTAGGGGAGGGAGGGAGGGGGTGAGTTTAAATGAATTGAGAATGTTTCAATAAAGAAAGACCAAAAGTCAAAAAAGTCTCTCTCTCTCTCTCTTTCTCTCTCTCTCTCTCTCTCTCTCTCTCTCTCTCTCTCTCTTTCTCTCTCTCTCTCTCTCTCTCTCTCTCTCTCTCTCTCTCTCTCTCTCTCTCTTTCTCTCTCTCTCTCTCTCTCTCTCTCTTTCTCTCTCTCTCTCTCTCTCTCTTTCTCTCTCTTTCTTTCTCTCTCTCTCTTTCTCTCTCTCTCTCTCTCTCTCTCTCTCTCTCTCTCTCTGTCTCTCTCTCTCTCTCTCTTTCTTTCTCTCCCTCTCACTTTTTCTCTCTCTCTCTTTACTTCTTATTCTCTTCCTCCCTCCTGCTCTCTCTCTCTCTGTCTCTCTCTCTGTCTGTCTCTCTCTCTCTCTCTGCCTCTGGCTTCTCTCTCTACCTCTTATTCTCTTTCTCCCTCCTACATCTTCCTTCCTCCTGCTCTCTCTCTCTCTCTCTCTCTCCCTGTCTCCCTCTGTCTCTTTATACCTCTCTTTTCCAAGCTATTGTCTTTGTGACACTCTCTGGTGTGTTGGTGGCAGTGGGAGACAACTGTCAATTTACAGCCCCATCAGAAGCTTCTAATGTATAATGTTCAGAATATAATGGTTATTGAACGAGAGGGACAGTTTATATTCATATCCCTGCCCCCTGAGTCCGTCGTGACCCTTGGAGGCTGGGGGAGACTGGGGAGGAAGGGAGGCTGGGAGAGAGGCTGGGAAGGTTGGGGAGAGGCTGGTGAGAGGGTGGTGGTAGGTTGGGGAGGCTGGGTGAGAGACTGGTGGTAGGTTGGGGAGGCTGGGGGATTGGCTGGGGAGAGACTGGTGCTAGGCTGGGAGAGAGGCTGGGTGAGGCTGGGGGTGAGTCTGGGGAGGCTGATGGAGAGAGGCTGGGGGAGGCTGGGGGTGAGGGCTTGGGGGAGGCTGCAGGGGAATATCGGGGAGGGCTGGGGAGGCTCGCTGCAAGGCTGGCAGTTGGCTGGGGAGGCTGGGGGAGGGGGAGGCTGGGGAGAGCCTGGGGAGAAGCTGAGGGAGCCTGGGGGTGAGGCTGAGGAGGCTGGAGAGGCTGGTGGTAGGCTGGGGAGACGCGAGGAGGGAGGCTGGGGAGAGGCTGGGGAGACACGGAGGAGAGGATGGGGAGAGGCTGGAGAAGCAGGGGAGGCTGCGGGGAGAGGCTTGGGGAGTGGGAGGAGAGGCTGGGGAGAGGCTGGGGATATGCCGGAGGAGAGGCTGGGGAGAGGCTGGGGAGACGCGGAGGAGAGTCTGGGGAGACACGGAGGCGAGGCTGGGGAGGCTGATGGAGAGGCTGGGGAGACACAGGAGAGGCTGGGGAGAGGCTGGCGGGAGGATCTGGGAGAGGCTGGGGAGAGGCTGGAGGTGCTGGGAGGGCAGGCTGGGGAGAGGCTCTCCGCCTGTCATGGAGAGGCTGGTGGTCAGCTGGGGAGACGTGGAGGCTCAGGCTACCTCTCTACACCTGTATGTGTGTTCTTCTCTCTCTGTCCTGGCTGACGATGGTCAGATGGGACACAGCTGAAGGCCGTGGAGGCCACACAACCGCTTCAGTCTGCTCTGACATTGGTTTCTATCACTGATCTGGATACTAAGTATGCCATCTCTCCAATCAGTTGGTGTGAGAGACTAGAGGACGGCTGGCTCTGGTCTTGAACTAGTCCAAGCCGTAGGCTCTTTTGACAATGGTGTATCATTCTTCTAAGGCAGTTGATAGTGACTTCCTCCTCATCGAACCGGTGAATTCCTCTCTGCTTCATGCTGCTGGGTGGGAACCACCGTGTGGTGGGTGGAAAACGAGAGAGAAAGAGAGGAGAGAGAGAGAGAGAGAGAGAGATAGATAGGAAGAGAGAGAGAGAGAGGAAGAGAGAGAGAGAGAGAGAGAGAGAGCACCGTTAGTTTGGCCCGAATACATCGGGCCGTCATTCTCTGGATGTTGTGCAAATAACTAAATACTTTCCCACAAACGTTGAACAAGATGTCGCTGGCATTTATCAGCTTTTGGAAATTTTATTAGAACAAATCAATTCACTCTTCTACTGCCCCCGTGACCACACAGAGAGATGAGTCCATCTATCGGAAGGAATTTGGACGTATTGATCCATCAGGCTGAGATGAGTTCATCTATCGGAAGGAATTTGGACGTATTGATCGATCAGGCTGAGATGAGTCCATCTACGGAAGGAATTAGGACGTATTGATCCATCAGGCTGAGATGAGTCCATCTATCGGAAGGAATTTGGACGTATTGATCCATCAGGCTGAGATGAGTCCATCTATCGGAAGGAATTTGGACGTAGTGATCCATCAGGCTGAGATGAGTTCATCTATCGGAAGGAATTTGGACGTATTGATCGATCAGGCTGAGATGAGTCCATCTATCGGAAGGAATTTGGACGTATTGATCGATCAGGCTGAGATGAGTTCATCTATCGGAAGGAATTACGACGTATTGATCCATCAGGCTGAGATGAGTTCATCTATCGGAAGGAATTAGGACGTATTGATCCATCAGGCTGAGATGAGTCCATCTATCGGAAGGAATTTGGACGTATTGATCGATCAGGCTGAGATGAGTCCATCTAACGGAAGGAATTAGGACGTATTGACCCTCAGGCTGAGATGAGTCCATCTATCGGAAGGAATTTGGACGTATTGATTGATCAGGCTGAGATGAGTCTGGGGTGGAAATGCTCAATGAATCATTTTCAGAAAGTGATTTTTTTTCACTTTTTAACAGTATCTTCCCTCAGTGATTAATGACTAGATCTACTGTTGACATAGTATCTTCCCTCAGTGATTAATGACTAGATCTACTGTTGACATAGTATCTTCCCTCAGTGATTAATGACTAGATCTACTGTTGACATAGTATCTTCCCTCAGTGATTAATGACTAGATCTACTGTTGACATAGTATCTTCCCTCAGTGATTAATGACTAGATCTACTGTTGACATAGTATCATCCCTCAGTGATTAATGACTAGATCTACTGTTGACATAGTATCTTCCCTCAGTGATTAATGACTAGATCTACTGTTGACATAGTATCTTCCCTCAGTGATTAATGACTAGATCTACTGTTGACATAGTATCTTCCCTCAGTGATTAATGACTAGATCTACTGTTGACATAGTATCTTCCCTCAGTGATTAATGACTAGATCTACTGTTGACATAGTATCATCCCTCAGTGATTAATGACTAGATCTACTGTTGACATAGTATCTTCCCTCAGTGATTAATGACTAGATCTACTGTTGACATAGTATCTTCCCTCAGTGATTAATGACTAGATCTACTGTTGACATAGAATCTTCCCTCAGTGATTAATGAATAGATCTACTGTTGATATAGTTTCTTCCCTCATTGATTAATGACTAGATCTACTGTTGACATAGTGTCTTCCCTCAGTGATTAATGACTAGATCTACTGTTGACATAGTGTCTTCCCTCAGTGATTAATGACTAGATCTACTGTTGATATAGTATCTTCCCTCAGTGATTAATGACTAGATCTACTGTTGACATAGTATCTTCCC
>NW_028322097.1:315000-322500 GCF_057628025.1 Oncorhynchus mykiss
AATCCCGAACTATCAGTCACATGACACAGCCGGCCTGGGCCAATCCCGAACTATCAGTCACATGACACAGCCGGCCCGGCCAATCCCGAACTATCAGTCACATGACACAGCCGGCCTGGGCCAATCCCGAACTATCAGTCACATGACACAGCCGGCCCGGCCAATCCCGAACCATCAGTCACATGACACAGCCAGCCCGGCCAATCCCTGTCCCATCAATCAATTGTGTTTTGCAAACAATTTCCATGGAATTGAGGTCAGCGTTGTGAGCTGAGGAGTCTGAGGAGAGAGACTTATGGAGAATGGGGGTCAGCGTTGGGAACACGTCGTGGTGTAGTGATTGAGTCTGAGGAGAGAGACTTATGGAGAATGGGGGTCAGCGTTGGGAACACGTCGTGGTGTAGTGATTGAGTCTGAGGAGAGAGACTTATGGAGAATGGGGGTCAGCGTTGTGAACACGTCGTGGTGTAGTGATTGAGTCTGAGGAGAGAGACTTATGGAGAATGGGGGTCAGCGTTGTGAACACGTCGTGGTGTAGTGATTGAGTCTGAGGAGAGAGACTTATGGAGAATGGGGGTCAGCGTTGGTAACACGTCGTGGTGTAGTGATTGAGTCTGAGGAGAGAGACTTATGGAGAATGGGGGTCAGCGTTGTGAACACGTCGTGGTGTAGTGATTGAGTCTGAGGAGAGAGACTTATGGAGAATGGGGGTCAGCGTTGTGAACACGTTGTGGTGTAGTGATTGAGTCTGAGGAGAGAGACTTATGGAGAATGGGGGTCAGCGTTGGGAACACGTCGTGGTGTAGTGATTGAGTCTGAGGAGAGAGACTTATGGAGAATGGGGGTCAGCGTTGTGAACACGTCGTGGTGTAGTGATTGAGTCTGAGGAGAGAGACTTATGGAGAATGGGGGTCAGCGTTGGTAACACGTCGTGGTGTAGTGATTGAGTCTCTGAGTCTCTGTCTCTGTGATGCCTCTCAGTAGGTGAGCTTTCTGATGGTGCGTATCCTTAAATCTACAGTCAACTGCTTATCAGGGAGACAGTCACCTCTCTGATAGCTCTCTCTCTCTCTCTCTCTCTCTCTCTCTCTCTCCCTCTCTCTCTCTCTCTGCCTCTGTCTCTGTCTCTCTCTCTCACACCCTCTCTCTCTTTCTCTCTCACACCCTCTCTCTCTCTCTCTCTCACACCCTCTCTCTCTTTCTCTCTCACACCCTCTCTCTCTCTCTCTCTCTCTCTCTCTCTCTCTCTCTCTCACACCCTCTCTCTCTTTCTCTCTCACACCCTCTCTCTCTCTCTCTCTCTCTCTCTCTCTCTCTCTCTCTCTGCCTCTGTCTCTCTCTCTCTCACACCCTCTCTCTCTTTCTCTCTCACACCCTCTCTCTCTCTCTCTCTCTCTCTCTCTCTGCCTCTGTCTCTCTCTCTCTCACACCCTCTCTCTTTCTCTCTCACCCTTTCTCTCTCTCACACCCTCTCTCTCTCTCTGTGTGTCTCTCTCTCTCTCTCTCTCTCTCTCTCTCTCTCTC
The DNA here is from genome assembly GCF_057628025.1 of Oncorhynchus mykiss. Classification (NCBI taxonomy): domain Eukaryota; kingdom Metazoa; phylum Chordata; class Actinopteri; order Salmoniformes; family Salmonidae; genus Oncorhynchus; species Oncorhynchus mykiss. Next base: position 316,525 of record NW_028322097.1, read on the forward strand.
TGTCTCTCTCTTTCTCTCTCTTAATATATACCATATATAATCTCTGTCTGTAAGATGTGACAGTGGAATTCAGTGAACTCTGTAAACTCAGTGCACTATATAGGGCATAACTTGCCATGTCAGACACATCCAAGGTCACGGAAAGGTCAAACCTTACATGTGATTCTATAAACACCTTGTTGATGCTACTTTAACTTTGACGCTAACATCAGATGAAGTACATGGTAGAACATCAGTCCTCAGTCTCCTTCCTGCTTCCTGCTTCCTGCCATGTTAGAGAGGACACACTCCAGAGAGGGACATATCAACTATCCATCTATACCTATCAACTATCCATCTATACATATCAACTATCCATCTATACCTATCAACTATCCATCTATACCTATCATCTATCCATCTATACCTATCAACTATCCATCTATACCTATCAACTATCCATCTATACCTATCAACTATCCATCTATACCTATCAACTATCCATCTATACCTATCAACTATCCATCTATACCTATCAACTATCCATCTATACCTATCAACTATCCATCTATACCTATCAACTATCCATCTATACCTATCAACTATCCATCTATACCTATCAACTATCCATCTATACCTATCATCTATCCATCTATACCTATCAACTATCCATCTATACCTATCAACTATCCATCTATACCTATCATCTATCCATCTATACCTATCAACTATCCATCTATACCTATCAACTATCCATCTATACCTATCAACTATCCATCTATACCTATCAACTATCCATCTATACCTATCAACTATCCATCTATACCTATCAACTATCCATCTATACCTATCAACTATCCATCTATACCTATCAACTATCCATCTATACCTATCAACTATCCATCTATACCTATCATCTATCCATCTATACCTATCATCTATCCATCTATACCTATCAACTATCCATCTATACCTATCATCTATCCATCTATACCTATCAACTATCCATCTATACCTATCATCTATCCATCTATACCTATCAACTATCCATCTATACCTATCATCTATCCATCTATACCTATCAACTATCCATCTATACCTATCATCTATCCATCTATACCTATCAACTATCCATCTATACCTATCAACTATCCATCTATACCTATCATCTATCCATCTATACCTATCAACTATCCATCTATACATATCAACTATCCATCTATACCTATCAACTATCCATCTATACCTATCAACTATCCATCTATACCTATCATCTATCCATCTATACATATCAACTATCCATCTATACCTATCAACTATCCATCTATACCTATCATCTATCCATCTATACCTATCAACTATCCATCTATACCTATCATCTATCCATCTATACCTATCAACTATCCATCTATACCTATCAACTATCCATCTATACCTATCATCTATCCATCTATACCTATCAACTATCCATCTATACCTATCAACTATCCATCTATACCTATCAACTATCCATCTATACCTATCAACTATCCATCTATACCTATCAACTATCCATCTATACCTATCAACTATCCATCTATACCTATCATCTATCCATCTATACCTATCAACTATCCATCTATACCTATCATCTATCCATCTATATCTATCAACTATCCATCTATACCTATCAACTATCCATCTATACCTATCAACTATCCATCTATACCTATCAACTATCCATCTATACCTATCAACTATCCATCTATACCTATCATCTATCCATCTATACCTATCAACTATCCATCTATACCTATCAACTATCCATCTATACCTATCATCTATCCATCTATACATATCAACTATCCATCTATACCTATCAACTATCCATCTATACCTATCATCTATCCATCTATACCTATCAACTATCCATCTATACCTATCATCTATCCATCTATACCTATCAACTATCCATCTATACCTATCAACTATCCATCTATACCTATCAACTATCCATCTATACCTATCAACTATCCATCTATACCTATCAACTATCCATCTATACCTATCAACTATCCATCTATACCTATCAACTATCCATCTATACCTATCAACTATCCATCTATACCTATCATCTATCCATCTATACCTATCAACTATCCATCTATACCTATCATCTATCCATCTATACCTATCAACTATCCATCTATACCTATCAATTATCCATCTATACCTATCATCTATCCATCTATACCTATCAACTATCCATCTATACCTATCAACTATCCATCTATACCTATCAACTATCCATCTATACCTATCAACTATCCATCTATACCTATCATCTATCCATCTATACCTATCAACTATCCATCTATACCTATCATCTATCCATCTATACCTATCATCTATCCATCTATACCTATCAACTATCCATCTATACCTATCAACTATCCATCTATACCTATCATCTATCCATCTATACCTATCAACTATCCATCTATACCTATCATCTATCCATCTATACCTATCAACTATCCATCTATACCTATCATCTATCCATCTATACCTATCAACTATCCATCTATACCTATCAACTATCCATCTATACCTATCAACTATCCATCTATACCTATCAACTATCCATCTATACCTATCAACTATCCATCTATACCTATCAACTATCCATCTATACCTATCAACTATCCATCTATACCTATCAACTATCCATCTATACCTATCATCTATCCATCTATACCTATCAACTATCCATCTATACCTATCATCTATCCATCTATACCTATCAACTATCCATCTATACCTATCAATTATCCATCTATACCTATCATCTATCCATCTATACCTATCAACTATCCATCTATACCTATCAACTATCCATCTATACCTATCAACTATCCATCTATACCTATCAACTATCCATCTATACCTATCATCTATCCATCTATACCTATCAACTATCCATCTATACCTATCATCTATCCATCTATACCTATCATCTATCCATCTATACCTATCAACTATCCATCTATACCTATCAACTATCCATCTATACCTATCATCTATCCATCTATACCTATCAACTATCCATCTATACCTATCATCTATCCATCTATACCTATCATCTATCCATCTATACCTATCAACTATCCATCTATACCTATCATCTATCCATCTATACCTATCAACTATCCATCTATACCTATCATCTATCCATCTATACCTATCAACTATCCATCTATACCTATCAACTATCCATCTATACCTATCATCTATCCATCTATACCTATCATCTATCCATCTATACCTATCAACTATCCATCTATACCTATCATCTATCCATCTATACCTATCATCTATCCATCTATACCTATCATCTATCCATCTATACCTATCATCTATCCATCTATACCTATCATCTATCCATCTATACCTATCATCTATCCATCTATACCTATCATCTATCCATCTATACCTATCATCTATCCATCTATACCTATCATCTATCCATCTATACCTATCAACTATCCATCTATACCTATCAACTATCCATCTATACCTATCATCTATCCATCTATACCTATCATCTATCCACCTCCTCTTTCACTGGTTTGGATTGATCATGTTGACATGTTCAGCTTGAATCCCAGGTGTTTTTGAAAGGAAGTCAGATGTCCAGCCTGAATCCCAGGTCTTTTTGAAGAGAAAGGAGAGGAAGTAAGGAGGTAAAAGCCTCAGAGCCATTAGTCATCCTGCCGTCTCGTCTTTAAGTGGCGTTTCAGAGCATGTCAGCCATGGCAGAGTTTCCTCAGGGACAATATAGATGGACTGTTTACCAGTCAGTCAGCCAGTCAGTCAGTCAGCCAGCCAGTCAGTCAGCCAGCCAGTCAGCCAGTCAGCCATGGCAGGGTTTCCTCAGGGACAATATAGATGGACTGTTTACCAGTCAGTCAGCCAGTCAGCCATGGCAGAGTTTCCTCAGGGACAATATAGATGGACTGTTTACCAGTCAGTCAGCCAGTCAGTCAGCCAGCCAGTCAGTCAGCCAGCCAGTCAGCCAGTCAGTCAGCTAGCCAGTCAGCCAGTCAGCCATGGCAGGGTTTCCTCAGGGACAATATAGATGGACTGTTTACCAGTCAGTCAGCCAGTCAGCCAGTCAGTCAGCCAACCAGTGTCATTTCCCATTCACTTCATTTCACATTGCTGATGCAGGATGTCCTCTCAGCCAAATATTATTATTTATTTTTTAAATCCCTTTTTCAGTTGCTGTCAGTTATTTTATCATTTTAAATATTGAACTAGATGTACATCAGATGTACAGACTGTGATGTGTTGTGACAAATGAGTACGGTGCATCTCATACTCTGTGAATAGTAAACTAAGAACGTTTGACATCAGGATGCAGGAGAACAGTTCTCCTTTCTGCAGTTGAACAGATGTTGTGTTTTCATGTGAACAACTGGTCACATTTAGATTTGTTGTTTCTTCTTAATGCTCCGGACGTCGCTGATCTGTGTGTAGGTTTTTTCCCCTCGTCATTCAGTATTTCCTCAGAATATATAAAACTTTATATAATTTTTTTTTTAGTTTCCTATATATTAGCAATACAAAATGGCAAGGTGATATTTAAAATTAAAATTAAAATCTCTTAAAATCAAATGTAATTGGTCACATACACATATTTATCAGATATTATTGCGGGGAGTGTTGTGAAATGCTTGTGTTTCTAAGAGTTGAGATTGCACATAGTACCTAACATTTCCTCCATGGTTCTATGTTAAAATGTTGTTTTCTATACGATATCAATAGAAAATTAATATCAGAAATATACTGTATATACAGTGCCTTGCGAAAGTATTCGGCCCCTTGAACTTTGGGACCTTTTGCCACATTTCAGGCTTCAAACATAAAGATATAAAACTGATTTTATATCTTTGATTACGCACAGGTGGATTGTATTTATCATCATTAGTCATTTAGGTCAACATTGGATCATTCAGAGATCCTCACTGAACTTCTGGAGAGAGTTTGCTGCACTGAAAGTAAAGGGGCTGAGTAATTTTGCACGCCCAATTTTTCAGTTTTTGATTTGTTAAAAAAGTTTGAAATATCCAATAAATGTCGTTCCACTTCATGATTGTGTCCCACTTGTTGTTGATTCTTCACAAAAAATACAGTTTTATATCTTTATGTTTGAAGCCTGAAATGTGGCAAAAGGTCGCAAAGTTCAAGGGGGCCGAATACTTTCGCAAGGCACTGTATATATATGGGACCGCGTATATGTAGTTTGCTGTACATTAGCAATAGAAACATATACACTACATGACCTGGCTCAGAGTCCGCGTTACAATTCATCCCAAAGGGGTTCGATGAGGTTGAGGTCAGTGCTCTGCGCAGGCCAGTCAAGTTCTTCCACAGCAATCTCGATAAAAACATTTCTGCACGGACCTCGCTTTGTGCACGAGGGGTATTTTGGGCTCCCGGTCTTAGGCACTGTATCTCAGTGCAAGAGGCGTCACTACAGTCCCTGGTTCGAATCCTTGGCTGTATCACATCCTGGCCGTGATTGGGAGTCCCATAAGGCGCCGTACAGTTGGCCCAGCGTCGTCTGGGTTTGGCCAGGGGGGTGGGCCGTCATTGTAAATAAGAGTTTGTCCTTAACTGACTTGCCTAGTTAAATAAAAAGTTAAATATATATAAATTAAAAGATAAATTGTCATGCTGTAACAGGCAAGAGCCTTCCCCAAACTGTTGCCACAAAGTTGGAAACAATGAATCATCTAGAATGTCATTGTATGCTGTAGTGTTAAGATTTCCCTTCACTGGAACTAAGGGAACCATGAACCACGAAAAACAACCCCAGACCATTATTCCTCCTCCACCAAACTTTACAGTTTGGCGTCCTGACAAACCCAGATTCGTCCATCGGACAGCCAGGTGGTGATTGCAACCGAGGACGGGCCATTTTTACACGTTGCCTGTTTCAGGACTTGGCGGTCC
>NW_028322097.1:327500-332500 GCF_057628025.1 Oncorhynchus mykiss
GAATTCTCATAGCGGACGCTAGCTAAATGCTATCAAAGTACTAGTGAATTCCCAAAGCAGACATAAGCTAAATGCTACCAACTGCTACTGAATTCTCATAGCGGACGCTAGCTAAATGCTAACAGGTAGTAGTGGATTCCCCTTCCAGACTCAAACTTAATGCTAACAAGCTCAAACAAACATAAACCAATTACAAGAACAGACATCCCAGCGTCTAAAGTTGAAAAACTATCTCAAAAGGTTTGCTGTACAAATCCGATATTAGACAGCAGAGATCTGGTCCCAGAAGGGGTCTGTCGTAACCAAGAAGTTTAACCCTGCAAAACTAGTCACTTTAGCAATTTAGCAAAACCGAAATGTGTAGCTGTAGCTCTGAGCTGGAGAGAATACATTTGGCACATCTTAGATAGCGGTGGTGTTTAAACTTATAGTTATATAAGATATTTATATGGCCAACATGAGTAGTGAATTTTAAGTGTAACACGGTCACCTCTCTTGAGATGCACAACGGTGCATGGTCACGTCATGAAATCCTCCGTTGGCTCCGTGTCTTTGTAAACAACCAATAGGACTGGATTCATCAGCTGCTTCATAATGACAACATGATGCAAACAGGTGACAGGAAGAACACTGATTGATCTATGAACCCTAGTGGACACGTTCTGACCTTAGTTCTTAACTACTACTCCTCCTCGTCAGAGGACCTAGTGGACACGTTCTGACCTTAGTTCCTTCCTACTCCTCCTCCTCGTCAGAGGACCTAGTGGACACGTTCTGACCTTAGTTCTTAACTACTACTCCTCCTCGTCAGAGGACCTAGTGGACACGTTCTGACCTTAGTTCCTTCCTACTACTCCTCCTCGTCAGAGGACCTAGTGGACACGTTCTGACCTTAGTTCCTTCCTACTCCTCCTCCTCGTCAGAGGACCTAGTGGACACGTTCTGACCTTAGTTCCTTTCTACTCCTCCTCGTCAGAGGACCTAGTGGACACGTTCTGACCTTAGTTCTTAACTACTACTCCTCCTCGTCAGAGGACCTAGTGGACACGTTCTGACCTTAGTTCTTAACTACTACTCCTCCTCGTCAGAGGACCTAGTGGACACGTTCTGACCTTAGTTCCTTCCTACTCCTCCTCCTCGTCAGAGGACCTAGTGGACACGTTCTGACCTTAGTTCTTAACTACTACTCCTCCTCGTCAGAGGACCTAGTGGACACGTTCTGACCTTAGTTCTTAACTACTACTCCTCCTCGTCAGAGGACCTAGTGGACACGTTCTGACCTTAGTTCCTTCCTACTCCTCCTCCTCATCAGAGGACCTAGTGGACACGTTCTGACCTTAGTTCTTAACTACTACTCCTCCTCGTCAGAGGACCTAGTGGACACGTTCTGACCTTAGTTCCTTCCTACTCCTCCTCCTCGTCAGAGGACCTAGTGGACACGTTCTGACCTTAGTTCCTTCCTACTACTCCTCCTCGTCAGAGGACCTAGTGGACACGTTCTGACCTTAGTTCCTTTCTACTCCTCCTCGTCAGAGGACCTAGTGGACACGTTCTGACCTTAGTTCCTTTCTACTCCTCCTCCTCGTCAGAGGACCTAGTGGACACGTTCTGACCTTAGTTCCTTCCTACTCCTCCTCCTCGTCAGATGACCTAGTGGACACGTTCTGACCTTAGTTCCTTCTTACTCCTCCTCCTCGTCAGAGGACCTAGTGGACACGTTCTGACCTTAGTTCCTTCCTACTACTCCTCCTCGTCAGAGGACCTAGTGGACACGTTCTGACCTTAGTTCCTTTCTACTCCTCCTCGTCAGAGGACCTAGTGGACACGTTCTGACCTTAGTTCCTTCCTACTCCTCCTCCTCGTCAGAGGACCTAGTGGACACGTTCTGACCTTAGTTCCTTCCTACTCCTCCTCCTCGTCAGAGGACCTAGTGGACACGTTCTGACCTTAGTTCCTTTCTACTCCTCCTCGTCAGAGGACCTAGTGGACACGTTCTGACCTTAGTTCCTTCCTACTCCTCCTCCTCGTCAGAGGACCTAGTGGACACCTTCTGACCTTAGTTCTTAACTACTACTCCTCCTCGTCAGAGGACCTAGTGGACACGTTCTGACCTTAGTTCCTTCCTACTCCTCCTCCTCGTCAGAGGACCTAGTGGACACGTTCTGACCTTAGTTCCTTTCTACTCCTCCTCCTCGTCAGAGGACCTAGTGGACACGTTCTGACCTTAGTTCCTTCCTACTACTCCTCCTCGTCAGAGGACCTAGTGGACACGTTCTGACCTTAGTTCCTTTCTACTCCTCCTCCTCGTCAGATGACCTAGTGGACACGTTCTGACCTTAGTTCCTTCCTACTCCTCCTCGTCAGAGGACCTAGTGGACACGTTCTGACCTTAGTTCCTTCCTACTACTCCTCCTCGTCAGAGGACCTAGTGGACACGTTCTGACCTTAGTTCCTTTCTACTCCTCCTCGTCAGAGGACCTAGTGGACACGTTCTGACCTTAGTTCCTTCCTACTCCTCCTCCTCGTCAGAGGACCTAGTGGACACGTTGACTGTATTAATTCAAAAAGATCACAACAAAAAACTAAATTTTTTAATTTGAGTTATTGATAATATTGAAAATCATACTGTATATATATACACACATATACACAGATATACACAGATATACACACATATACACAGATATACACACATATACACAGATATACACACATATACACAGATATACACACATATACACAGATATACACACATATACACAGATATACACACATATACACAGATATACACACATATATACACAGATATACACACATATACACAGATATACACACATATATACAGATATACACAAATATACACAGATATACACACATATACACAGATATACACACATATATACACAGATATACACACATATACACAGATATACACACATATATACACAGATATACACACATATACACAGATATACACACATATACACAGATATACACACATATATACACAGATATACACACATATACACAGATATACACAGATATACACACATATACACAGATATACACACATATACACAGATATACACACATATACACACACACACACACACACACACACACACACACACACACACACACACGCACACGGACACGCACATGCACACACACACTCACCTACATATAAACACACACAGAACCCCCTCAGACCCCTCCCCCAACACACACAGAACCCCCTCAGACCCCCTCCCCCTCCCCCCAACACAGACAGAACCCCCTCAGACCCCCTCCCCCCAACACACACAGAACCCCCTCAGACCCCCTCCCCCTCCCCCCAACACAGACAGAACCCCCTCAGACCCCCTCCCCCCAACACACACAGAACCCCCTCAGACCCCCTCCCCCCAACACACACCTCTATCTGGACCGGCCAGGTTTAGACACACTGTGGGTTTTCCTCTGGTATGCCAGATGGCTCGTACTCTCGCTGAATTACATCCCTGTTACCCGGCGGTATATATTGGTATGCAGAGCGTTCTTTCAGTGGGAGAAATGTATGTTTTTATTTATTTATTTAAATAAACAGGCTACTCTTCCTGGTCTCCGTACCTGAGAGACTCTTTATCACAGCTGAGCAGCAGAGTGGAAGAGAGTAGTGGAACAGCATCTCAGACGGATACCGGGTTCTTGCGGCACAAATGGCACCCTATTCCCTATGTAGGTCACTACTTTGGACCTGGGGACCCACAGGGAGTCCCCATAGAGCTCTGGTGAAATGTAGTGCGCTATATAGGGAATAGGGTGAGATTTGGTCCACATCCTGGGCTGAGCGAGTTTCCCTTCCTTCTTCCTCTGACTACCTAAATCCTGCTCCCTGCTCAGTGAGAGACACACACCAGAGAAGAAGACAGGATAACATGCATGCAGAGCAGTGTGCTGTGTGTGTGTGTGTGTGTGTGTGTGTGTGTGTGTGTGTGTGTGTGTGTGTGTGTGTGTGTGTGTGTGTGTGTGTGTGTGTGTGTGTGTGTGTGTGTGTGTGTGTGTGTGTGTGTGTGTGTGTGAGTGAGTCTGTGTGTGAGTGAGTGAGTGAGTGAGTGAGTGAGTGTGTGTGGACTGGACACCCTGAACTGTACAACATCACCATTCATCCTACTGGTTAAATCAGATTTGCACTAAGTACTACATTCATTATAAGAAGGATGGAAGTGTATTAAACAGGAAGTGTTCAATTCTAAAAGGATCTACCGTTTCCTGTTGCTTTTTGGGGCCTCTGAGTACAGGTTGTTACTACATTTACCATTTCACACCCTGAGATCATATTAGAGAAAGAGGAGGAAGAGGAGGAGGGGAGGGATGAGGGGGGGGTAGTGGAGGAGAGGGAGGAGGAGAAGGAAGAGAGGGAGGAGGAGGAGATGGAGGGGGGAGGAAGAGGAGGTGAGGGAGAAGGGGGGAGGAGGAGGAGAGGGAGGAGGAGGAGGAGGAGGAGATGGAGGAGGTGAGGGTGAAGGGGGGAGGAGGAGGGGGAGGAGGGGGGAGGAGGAGGAGATGGAGGAGGAGGAGGTGAGGGAGAAGGGGGAGGAAGAGGGGGTAGGAGGGGGAGGAAGAGGGGGAGGGGGAAGAGGAGGGGGAGATGGAGGAGGAGAGGGGAGGAGGAGGAGGAGGAGATGGATAAGGGGGGAAGAGGAGGAGGTGAGGGAGGAGGGGGGAGCGGGAGGGAGGAGGAGGACAGTGGATTCTGTTTGTACAATATAGTGCTGGTTCTATGCAGCCTGTTTCATTTAAATGACTTGTCTCAGGTATTTAAACCCCGGTGTCCTGACCTCTTGTAGTGTTCATGTTTGTGTTAGTGAATAGCATTCAGGGCAGGCTGCTGATCAGAAAGGCTACTGGCTTCATAAGTAGCATGCTGAGCGAGATTAACACCAAGGGTTAGAGAACAACATTACACTGGTAGAGAGAGGAGAGGAGAGGAGAGGAGAGGAGAGGAGAGGAGAGGAGAG
>NW_028322097.1:337500-342500 GCF_057628025.1 Oncorhynchus mykiss
TCAAGTGCACTAAATTATGGTCTGAGTGAAAACGTACAGGACAGTAGCTCTCCAGGGACAAGGGTTGGAGAGCCCTGGTACGTGTATAATGTGTGTATATATAGTCTTGCGAGTCCAATAGAGGGTCAGTGAAGATAGTCCGGTTAACCATTTAATTAACTTATTTATCAGTCTGATGGCTATTTAGCAGTCTGATGGCTATTTATGCTGCTGCGTTGTTGCCCTCCTACGGCCTCCTCCACGTCTCCTGATGTACTGGCCTGTCTCCTGGTAGAGCCTCCGTGCTCTGGACACTACGCTGACAGACACAGCAAACCTTCTTGCCACAGCTCGCATTGATGTGCCATCCTGGATAAGCTGCACTACCTGAGCCACTTGTGTGGGTTGTAGACTCCGTCTCATGCTACCACAAGAGTGAAAGCACCGCCAGCATTCAAAAGTGACCAAAACATCAGCCAGGAAGCATAGGAACTGAGAAGTGGTCTGTGGTCACCCCCTGCAGAACCACTCCTTTATTGGGGGTGTCTTGCTTGCTAATTGCCTATCATTTCCACCTGTTGTCTATTCCATTTGCACAACAGCATGTGACATTTATTGTCAATCAGTGTTGCTTCCTGAGTGGACAGATTGATTTCACAGAAGTGTGATTGACTTGGGAGTTACATTGTGTTGTTTAAGTGTTCCCTTTATTTTTTTGAGCAGGGTGTATATCAGGTGAACAAAAGCTCTAGATCTCCTTCACACTGTATGTCGCACACCGGTTGTTGTTTATGGAGAGGCACAACCCCTCCCCCCTTTTCTGACTTGCCCCGAGGCCGCCTACATGTGATCGTGCTGCTGTATGGAGTAAACCACTGAGTTGTACGTACGTACGTACACAGAGTCACCCAGCCATGTCTCTGCAAGGTATATACTATCGCTGCAGCTTTTCAATTCAATCTGATGGGAAACTCTGGAACGAAGCTCATCCATCTTATTCTCCGGTGACCTGGACATTTGCCCAATAGAACGTAAAGGGGAGTGCCATGGGTCGATTTTCTCTTCGTCTCACTCTCACCAGGATGCCGGCTGGTCTACCGCGTCTTACGCCTGCGGCGTTTCTCCCGCTAACCCAGTGAGATACTATCGTGTGTATACAGTACTGAGTGGATGACACCGTAGTTCTGTTATAGGCATCTGGTGTATGTGCTGAATCTATCTAATGTTTGTTGTCTGGCTTATGTTTGGCTTGTTGTTCACAGGGACCCAGTGAGTGACTCAGCTCGTGTTTGTTGACATAGCGTTATTAGCCCGTACTGCCTGAGGGTGCTCGTATCTATATCCCCTCCGTGGAGGAAACCAAGGTTACGGTCCAAATTACACCCTATTTCCAACGTAGTGCACTACTTTTGACCAGAACCTTAAGTCCTATACTGACCCTGTTCAAAAGTAGGGCGCAATATAGGGTGTCATTTGGAACACATCTACCCAGTATCTCTCTCTGTGGAAAAATATATTGCCAGGCTGGTGGGTGATTGGTTATTGATGCAGAGAAAGGGAAATATCATCCTGGTTAGCATTGGAGTGTCTGAAAATGGGACCCTATTCCCTACATAGTGAACTATAGTGTAGCAGTAGTGCACTATATAGGGAATAGGATGCCAGTGTTGTGTACTATTTGGTGATTATTACTGTGAATAGGAAAAGCAAATTCATAGCCACCACCAGAGAGAAGCCTGGCAGTGCTGGGGTATGAGGAGCCTGGCTGGGCTGGGGTCTGAGGAGCCTGGCTGGGCTGGGGTATGAGGAGCCTGGCTGGGCTGGGGACTGGGGAGCCTGGCTGGGCTGGGGTATGAGGAGCCTGGCTGGGCTGGGGTATGAGGAGCCTGGCTGGGCTGGGGTATGAGGAGCCTGGCTGGGCTGGGGTCTGAGGAGCCTGGCTGGGCTGGGGTATGAGGAGCCTGGCTGGGCTGGGGTCTGAGGAGCCTGGCTGGGCTGGAGTCTGAGGAGCCTGGCTGGGCTGGGGTATGAGGAGCCTGGCTGGGCTGGGGACTGGGGAGCCTGGCTGGGCTGGGGTCTGAGGAGCCTGGCTGGGCTGGGGTATGAGGAGCCTGGCTGGCATGGGGTCTGAGGAGCCTGGCTGGGCTGGGGTCTGAGGATGTGTAGTGGTATAGTTGACAGGGTCTGAGGATGTGTAGTGGTATAGTTAACAGGTTCTCAGGATGTGTAGTGGTAAAGTTGACAGGGTCTCAGGGTGTGTAGTGGTATAGTTGACATGGTCTCAGGATGTGTAGTGGTATAGTTAACAGGGTCTCAGGATGTGTAGTGGTATAGTTGACAGGGTCTCAGGATGTGTAGTTGACAGGGTCTCAGGATGTGCAGTGGGATAGTTGACAGGTTCTGAGGATGTGTAGTGGTATAGTTGACATGGTCTCAGGATGTGTAGTGGTATAGTTGACAGGGTCTCAGGGTGTGTAGTGGTATAGTTGACAGGGTTTCAGGATGTGTAGTGGTATAGTTAACAGGGTCTCAGGATGTGTAGTGGTATAGTTGACAGGGTCTCAGGATGTGTAGTGGTATAGTTGACAGGGTCTCATGATGTGTAGTTGACAGGGTCTGTGGATGTGTAGTGGTATAGTTAACAGGGTCTCAGGATGTGTAGTGGTATAGTTAACAGGGTCTCAGGATGTGTAGTGGTATAGTTAACAGGGTCTCAGGATGTGTAGTGGTATAGTTGACAGGGTCTCATGATGTGTAGTGGAATAGATGGTATAGATGACAGGGTCTGTGGATGTGTAGTGGTATAGTTGACAGGGTCTCAGGATGTGTAGTGGTATAGTTGACAGGGTCTCAGGATGTGTAGTGGTATAGTTGACAGGGTCTCAGGATGTGTAGTTGTATAGTTTTTACATCATGTTATTTATACTTTATACTTGGGATGGCAGGGCAGCCTAGTGGTTAGAGCGTTGGACAAATCTGTCGTTCTGCCCCTGAACAGGCAGTTAACTCACTGTTCCTAGGCCGTCATTGTAAATAAGAAGTTGTTCTTAACTGACTTGCCTAGTTAAATAAAGGTAAAATTAAAAAATTAAAAATAAAAAGTAATACTTCCCCTTTGCAATCCCTTGTCTACCATCACTCCCCCTGATCCAATCTGGAGCTCACCTCGGTCACGTGACAGACGGGGTCGTTAGAGGACAGAGGTCAGAGGTCCAAGTGGGTCATTGTTGGGTTGTCACCGTTCATTGTCCTGTCTTACCTCGACTGCCCTGGGTTACTATCCCTCCAACAGTAGAGACCTCATCTAAAGTAGTGTACTGCCCTGGGTTACTATCCCTCCAACAGTAGAAACCTCATCTAAAGTAGTGTACTGCCCTGGGTTACTATCCCTCCAACAGTAGAGACCTCATCTAAAGTAGTGTACGGCCCTGGGTTACTATCCCTCCAACAGTAGAGACCTCATCTAAAGTAGTGTACTGCCCTGGGTTACTATCCCTCCAACAGTAGGGACCTCATCTAAAGTAGTGTACTGCCCTGGGTTACTATCCCTCCAACAGTAGAGACCTCATCTAAAGTAGTGTACTGCCCTGGGTTACTATCCCTCCAACAGTAGGGACCTCATCTAAAGTAGTGTACTGCCCTGGGTTACTAACCCTCCAACAGTAGAGACCTCATCTAAAGTAGTGTACTGCCCTGGGTTACTATCCCTCCAACAGTAGAGACCTCATCTAAAGTAGTGTACTGCCCTGGGTTACTATCCCTCCAACAGTAGGGACCTCATCTAAAGTAGTGTACTGCCCTGGGTTACTATCCCTCCAACAGTAGAGACCTCATCTAAAGTAGTGTACTGCCCTGGGTTACTATCCCTCCAACAGTAGGGAACTCATCTAAAGTAGTGTACTGCCCTGGGTTACTCTCCCTCCAACAGTAGAGACCTCATCTAAAGTAGTGTACTGCCCTGGGTTACTATCCCTCCAACAGTAGAGACCTCATCTAAAGTAGTGTACTGCCCTGGGTTACTAACCCTCCAACAGTTGAGTTATTTTCATCCTCAGTCTGTCTGTCTGGCTATCTGATTGGCTATCTGTCTGTCTGGTTCTATAGGGCTCTGGAATAAAGTAGTGCACTATATAGGGAATAGGGTGTCATTTGGGATATACTAGTATGTATGTTTTGTGTGAAGAGGCACAGTTGTTTGTCCTGCCTGAGCGGTTCCCTGGTAGAGAACAACGACAGTAGTTAAATGTATAGGAGGGTTGCAGTGAGAAGCAGCATGTGTTTCCAGAATACAGACGACTCATTGGTGGACGGATGAGTCCACATACACAAAGAGAGGAAGAGAGGAAGTGGTAGGGATGGGAGAGACTGGGAGGAAGGGAGAGAGAGAAATAGAGAGGGGGTGGGAGAGAGAGAGACGGAATGGGAGGGTGGGAGAGACTGGGAGGAAGGGAGAGAGAGAAATAGAGAGGGGGTAGGAGAGAGAGATGGAATGGGAGGATGGGAGAGAGAGAAATAGAGAGGGGGTGGGAGAGAGAGAGATGGAATGGGAGGAAGGGAGAGAGAGAAATAGGGAGTGGGGCTAGGAGAGAGAGAGAGAGATAGAAAGGGGGAGGAGAGAGAGACAGAGAAATAGAAAGGGGGAGGAGAGAGAGAGATAAATAGAAAGGGGGAGGAGAGAGAGAGAGAGAGACAGATGCTCTTGACAGTCCAGAGGAGTCACACAGAGGAGATGGAAGCATCTAGCTACACCACTCTGTTGTGCTGTGCATCACGAATCTCCTCCTTCCTAGCCCTGTACGCTACCGTCGTCTCTCCCTCCCTCTCTCCTACTGGCACACATCCCCAGTCTTCCCAGAATCCTGTTCCAGTAGGACCCTCCCTCCCTCTCTCTTTCCCCCTTTCCTATCCTTCATTCCACCCCCATCACCTCCCATCAACCCCACCTCCTCCCATCAGCCCCATTACCCCCCTCCACCCCCATCAGCCCCATCACCTCCCATCAGCCCCATCACCTCCCACCA